>NW_012156473.1:49928-94994 GCF_000151545.1 Saprolegnia parasitica CBS 223.65 | reverse complement strand
ACGAAGCGTTGCCTTGATGTCTACAGGTCCAAAAGGAGAGCCTATTGGCAAGTAAACGCTCAAATAAAGCTTCGATTTGCATCGTATTCACCATATTTCGGACTTGAACCTATCTTTCTTGCCAGGGTCCAAAACCCATTAGTAGCGATTCCTCCGCCAATTTCCAACATTTTTCACCAATTCCGGTGGCAATCGATCGCTTGTGGCAAGAGCTTTCGATTGCCACCCTTTTCACACTTGTTGGTGAAATACTGTAACGGCTGTCACAAAAAGACGGCTGAACCTATCATATTGGCCCGCACTGTAAGTCGCTTTCACCCGACGCGGCAAACGTCACACGTCATGTACTGGGCGTTGGCGAGTGATTTCTGGGCCGTGGGCGTCAATGCGTCTCGGATCGCGGGGCGCAGCTTGCTTCGATCGAGCAGTGATTTCGCGTTTGCCAACGTATCGAGCGAGCAGCTCCTTGTCGACAACCTCACCTTGTCGTACCCGCTCTCGAGTGGGTTTCACTCGCTCTCGTCGCACCTGGGGCCGTTTAACGCCGTCGACATGGTCATCGTACCGGTGCCATCTCCGCTCTTGCGGTACTATGCGTCGTTTCGTGACGCGCTTGCGATGCTCTCGGCGGCCAACCTCGAGGCGCAGGCGCGCTACGTGGGCTTGCCCACCAAGTACTTTGTACTGCCGGTGCCAATGGTGTGGCAGGCGCTACCAAGCGGAATTTCGACAGGCGGCAACCTCTTGTGTGGTGACAACGCAGTCTCAGGTTTCCTCTCTTTTGGCATGGGCATTGGGTTTGGCGCGACGAGCTACTGCAACTCGGTGTACCTCGAGGCGATGCAGCCGACAGCGCCGCAGCTGCTCTTTGCTTTGGCCGCGTTCAATGCGACGTCGACACCGTCGATGAACGCGAACGACTACGTCGATATTTGCCGCAGCGATGCGATTCTTGACAGTCGCTGCGTGAACGACTATACTGCTGGTGGAGGTTTTCTCGAGACGTACGACTCGTCGCTGGCGTTTTCGGCCGAGGCGCAAGCGGCCTACGATGCCGTCGCGGTGCACAACGTGACCGTCGTGCAGTACGGACGCCAAAGCGATGGCTCGTCGTCGCTTTTGCAGCTATCGCTCTTGAATTCGGTCGACCGCATCTGGAGCTTCTATGGGTGGATGCTGCTGTACGAGTGGACAAGTGGCAAGCGCGAGGTCGTCGCCTTCACAGGGGACGCCGGCGTCGTCACAACGATGAGCCTTGGTGTGGTGCCCGTGACGATGCCACCGGATGCGAGTTCGATTCCCCAAGCGTACGCCTTTACTGCCAGCAAATTGTGCTCTACATTACGATCGTGCTCATAAGCATGGCCATTATCGTCTTGAGCTACACGCTGCACATGCGCGGGCACATTGAGGGCCTCAACCTCTTTGAGTTCAACCGAACGGTTGGCATCGTCTGGGTCGGTCGCAGCGTTCTGTTTGTACGCAGCCTCACGGCGCTCTGTCTTTTGCATACGAGTACGCTGACGTTATCGAGAAGAGGCCTTGGCACGCTGCTCGTGTCGCCGCCGCTGCATTGGACCAAGATCATCCTCGCGGCCTCCGAAGCGACGTGGCTCGTCTACGTCCTCAACGACATTTTGAGCTGCGTCACGCAGCAGTACACGCCGTCGTATGCGTACAAGAGCTCGCTCCTCACGTGGGGTGGCACCTTTCTTTGGACGCTCTTCGATGCACCGCCAAGTGCGACTGCCAACGTCGCGCGTGTCTGCGAGCTCATCAACATGGACGACGGCCTCGTCTGTGTGAGTGGCCGCGTTCAGATTGGCCGCGTTGACCGTGTCTGTACGACAGTCGGCATCGCGCTGGGCTGTATTGTTGCGACCTATGGCATCGAGCGCCTACTGCAGCCCACACTCCGTCGCCGAGACATCCCGTCGCTCCTACTCAACGCGCAGAGCGTGTACTGCCTTCTCTTTCGCAAAGTGAACGGCGCGTGCTACTTGGACAAGGCGTCTGCGGCCCTCGCGGGGCTCCTCACCTTCTCGCAAGGTGACGTGTGGTACATTCTAGACGTGAAGACGTGGCGGCTCCTCGTGGTGCGGACGCGGGCGTGGACCGACCACGACGACGCTGCTAACCTCCGCCACTGCTTGCCGCTAAGTCAACTCTAACAGCCGACGAACTAAGAAACGGTAATGCGATGCTAACCTTTCGAGCACTACTACCCTAATCGACGTCGAAGCCAAATCCACATGCGCGGAATGACGTTAGGAGGAGGAGGAGGGTACTGTACAGGGCTCAGCATCAGCACGTCTTTCACCCGGGTGTCTGGGCTGATGATCTGGTCGAGCTGGCGACCTGAGCCGGCAAGCTGCACAAGGCCAAAGCAGCATTCGCGAGGAACCTTCTCCGCAGTGCACTTTGCCGACTTACTGGCTCGACGACGTCATACCACTCTCGCGCTCACAAGTCGCAGCTGAGAGCTCGTACCGGTAAGTTTACAGTGCTTCAATGCAGCATCGTATATCGCGGGAGGATTGCATGAGGCGAGGGAAGCTACTGCAGCCGCGCCTCATTGCAGTGTACCCAACGAGCTGCGTCGTCGGACGCAGAGCAGAAACAGGGACGTCTCTGCCCACATACAAAAGTGTGCACCGGTATCTTGGGTGCAGCTAATGGATGGACGCCATCCACCTTGCACTAGCGGGTAGGACGGTGCGAGTCGTTCTTCGACTCGTGAGTTGCTGCTTCCACAGGTGGCAGCTTCATGACGTACTACCAAGTATGCTAGCTGCCGTCGCGAGCAATCGAGGACATGGCATACGACTTGGTCTAGCGCTGCCCTCGTACTCGATCTGTTTCGAGACCTGTTTCCGCTGCTGAGGAAGCCACGAGACATGCCCGGATTCTCAATGCGATGCACCTTCTCGCTCGCCGCTGCTTTCCCAAAGTGACAAAGACGTGGCACCGACGCCATCACCAACGTGTCACTTGCCGCGGTGTCGCCGTGTGTTTTTGCACCCACGCCAGGTTTGGCGGATTCGCAGCAACCGATTTCGCGTCGCGTCGCCAAGGGTCGGTGGGCGGCGGCTGCTCGCGTCAGCGTCAACGAGCCCGTCCGATGCACAATGCGTTCGAACGCAGCAGAGATATTGAGTGAGGATGCTCGAATGGCGGCAAGGATACTTCAACCTCAACAAAAACGGGTGTTGGCTCGTCGGGGCGTTGGACGACGCCAGCGATGCCAATCAAACACGATCCGGCGTCGTCCACGCCGTACATCACGGACGGCTTGTCTTGAAATTTGTAGATGGCTGGTGCGAGATGTGGAGTGTACGGTAATGTACGGTAGCCACCTTTTGCACCGGCGACAGAAATATGGAAGTGGTCGCGGTCCATGAACACCACCGCGTTGAACCCAGTCGCCAATTGGACTTGAACCGCGCACCGTCTTCCACCGACTACAGTATGAGCAGCCGCAGTTCCTGGACAGATCTTGTCAAGGTTTGGATCCAACTTGGTCAATGCCTCCGGGCGTCGGTGGCCTCGGCGCCCGCTGGGACCAGCGACGAGGCGTACGTCGTCAAGAAGCCGACGCCGCCGCCACGCCCGGCCAGCCCGCCGCGCCCGACACAGAGCACACTGCCGCGGTGTCAAGTGCTGACGCGGAAAGGGTCGCCGCCGAGCTTCCACTCGCTCTTGGATCGATTTCTGCAGCGACCCAAGTCGCCGATCCGCCTCCCGCGCGCCTTCTTGAACCGGACCGTGCTCACGGTGGCCGGGAAGCGCGTGCCGTTCACGCGCTGCATGTCCAAGGTCGCGCGCAGCCAGATCAAGCCGCTACCGACGATCGTCGAAATGTACACGCGGCATTAGCCAAAACCTAGTTAGTACTTTTGTGTGTATCGTTATTTAAGCTGCTGCCACGATGTGCGTCGTCGAAACTGAGCAAAAGTCGGCTGTCGGCCGTTTTAATTCAAGCCAATCACGTGCGAGACCAAAGATACGCTCGGCCACCATCGATGCTTCGCATGCTTTCTACACGGTTGGTTGCTGGTGCGATCTCGCGCCGGTGCGATCGATTTCTGCTTGGTGTATGAGATGATGGCGTGCGTCTCTTACGACGACCTTTTAAAGCGTCGCCATCGAATGGAACGTGCTTGTCTTCAGCAAGTCGCTTTCTTCTCGTGCTTCAGCTTCCGTTTTTCTACGACGTAGGACCATGGAGGTTTGCGCGAGGTCGTTCGATCGTCATTGCTGCACGTTGCCGTTTATCGACGTCGAGCTCTCGAATCCGAGGGCCAAGAAACGAAATGATATAGCCTCGTAGGCTCTATCATTTCGTTTCTTGCAGTCTCTCACAAGATGCCGGAGGGTTGTCCGAGAAGGGCCCCATTCATTATGGCAGTGACTCGTCCAACGCTTGCAAGAGCACTCGGGCACGCTGGGACTATAGCACGAGTTTCGGACGAGGTGTGGTTCGATGTGGCCGACGCGTTTTTCACTAATTGATTTTTTTATTTTTCACTGGATTCTACACGTGCGTTTTATGTGTTTTCCACGGGTGGACCACTTTTTGACACGCCATGGCCGACGAAGTCGTCGTGCTGGCCGTCGGCGCCTTCCAGCTCTGGCTGAGCCCGTTCGCCAAGGTCGAAGAGAGCTTCAACCTCCAGGCGATCCACGACCTCCTCTACGAGCGCAACATCACGCGCTACGACCATTTCGAGTTCCCAGGCGTCGTGCCACGGACCTTTCTCGGCGCGCTGCCCGTCGCCATGGTCGCCGCGCCGGCCTCGCTCCTGCTCTCCAAGGCGTCGATGCAAGTCGCCGCCCGCGCATCCTTATGGCTGCTCTCGTTTGGTGCGTGGCGGACGCTCAAGCGCACGATCGGCAGCGTCTTTGGCTCGGACACCGCGGTCGCCTACAGCCTCGTGACCGCCGTCCAGTTCCACTTGGTGTTCTACATGAGCCGCACGCTGCCCAACATCTTTGCGCTTGTACAGTCCTTCGTTATCTCTATGGATGATGGATGATGGTGCGACGTTGATCGGCTGTAGATCTTGGTCCTGCTCGCGTACGCGGCGTGGATGCAGGTACGACATGTGCATTTTCGCCTTGAACAAGCCGTCGTAGCACCAGCCTCGCCGCGTCATCGTGCTGCTCAGCATCTCGACCATCATCTTTCGAGGTGACACAGCCGTGCTCTTCGCCCCGATCTTGCTCACGCTGCTATTCGCGCGCCATGTACGTGGAAGCGTGGAATGCAGTGCACGGACGAGCGATACTGTCGTAGGTGGGGTTTGTCGAGATGGTTGCGACCGGCGTGACGGCTGCGCTGAGCGCGTTGGCACTGACCGTCGGCGTGGACTCGGCCTTTTGGCAGCGCTGGCTCTGGCCCGAGGGCGAGGTGCTCTACTTCAACACGATCCTCAACAAGAGCCACGAGTGGGGCACGCACCCGTTCCATTGGTACTTTACGTCGGCGCTGCCCCGCATCCTCGGAGCGTCTGCGCTCTTGCTGCCGCTGGGCCTCACGTACCATCCTCTCTGCTTCGCGATCGGATGCGTGACGACGTATCGACGTAGGTCGCTTGGGTCCATCCTTCCACATCTCTCCACGGTGCGGCTGGCGCAGCTCCGATCCGCCAACTGGTTGGACCGCGACGTCTGCTACTACGTGCTGCCGGTAGAAGATGGCGTTCTTGCGTTCATGTGCATCACGCGGCGATGTAGGTGGTTTTGTACATGCTGCTCTTTTCAATCCTGCCCCACAAGGAGCTTCGGTTCATTCTGAACGCAGTGCCGATGCTCAATCTGGCCTCTGCTGTCGTACGTGCGCCTTCTCACGTGCTGGTTGCCGTACAGTGTCCACCATAGGGTGTCGCCAAACTCTGGCGCGGCCGGCACAAGGTACCGTTCTACAATCGTCTCGATGGTCGATTGACGTTGCGAAGGCCGCATGGCCCTTGCTGTGTGTCGTGCTAAGTCTTGCCATCACGGCGCTGTGCTCGGTGGTCTTTACGCTCGCGTCGCATGCCAACTACCCGGGTTTGCCTCTGCGTTAGGCGCTGAGATCTGGATGGATAGCGTAGGCGGCGTCGCATTTGCAAAGCTGCACGCGCTCCAACATGCGCGCGCGGCGGAGCCGGTGCACGTGCACATTGACGTGGCGGCGGCCATGACGGGCGTCTCCCGCTTTGGCGAGCAGTATTCTGCGTGGACGTGCGTCACACATCCCGATATCTATCTGTCGATGCTATCGATACCATAGGTACAGCAAGGCGGAAGACGTGACCGACTTTAGCGCGTTTGATTACTTGGTGACGGAGACGCTGGCGCGAGAGGTACGACACGACGGGAGTGCAGCTGGACGGAACGTGCTCTCATAGGGCTTTTCCTCGATCGCGGTGGTCGAGATCTTTGATCGCATTGACGTCCGCCGTCTCCAGCTGGTGCATCGTCCGTACATTTACGTCCTTGCCCGCGACGCTGCGTCGCCGGAAGCGTAAATATCGCTGTTCCACCCAAGAACGTTGCCTAGCGCTAGCGTTATGCAATGAACCAGCAACACGCACATCATGATGGGTCGTCGAGAGGTTGATCGGTATATTAGATATGTCCACACAGCAGTGTATGCAAGGACGCCGATGTACAGGATCAAGCGTCGGGCACGTGTTCGTCGTACGTGGGCGGTTTCTGGGCCTGGACGCGGGCTCGGTACAAGAGGATCGCAGTGACGAGCAGGAGGAGCCCGACGAGAACGAACGCGAGGATCGCCGCCGTCTTCCACCCTGACGACGTTGTGTTGTTCGTCGTGTTGCTGCCGAGCGACCCGGAGGATGACCCGCCGCCCGACCTGGTAATTCCTTGCGTGAACTTTTGCGTCGGGATGCCGTCGTATGCATCGGTCGTCGCCATGAGCGACTGGACGTCGGAGGATGCCAACTGGAACGTCATGGGCTGGACAAAGGCCATACAGGACGTGTCAAGGCTATCGAGGTCGCCATTGACGCGTACAAACGAGCCGAGGATCTGCGCACCACAGGGCGCTTCGTTCTACAGACGGTGAAGACCTTGGCGTCGATGCCGTCGTGTACCTTGGTGGTGACAGGCGTGTTGCCGACGACACCGTGCGCCGAGTAGTTGAACTCGACGAGGCGCTTGGCGGTGCCGATAAAGCTGTCGTATTGGTACGCGCCGTACTTGTAGTACGTCTGCGGGTCGAGGCGACCGCCCATGAGGAGCACAGACGCGCCGGTGGGGATCGCAATCGGCTGGTCAAAGTACTTGTCGGTGGGGTACTGGAGCCGGGAAGACTTGAACGACGACGACGTGACGCCGGCGCAGTTGGCGTCTTTACCGCCGCTCGCAATGCAGTACATTTTCGCGAGGTCCGAGACGTCGCTGCCAATCAACGTCGACTTGAACGTCGAAGCGAGCGCCGAGGCACTCTCGGTCGGCGTGCGCCAGAGCTCGGACGCGACGACGAGGTTGTACAGCATCGTCGAGTCGAGCACATCCGAGTCGTCGCTGCTCCTAAAGCAACCAGAACAAACGATAGCAGATTGTTTGAGGACAAGGTTGTCGTCGTACGAGCTTGTCAATTGGACAAGAAAGTTGTAGACGGCGAGCGCGTCATTGGTGTTGCACCGCTGGATGCGGTAGACAAGGGCGGGAATGAGCGGCCGCAAGCTCTGGTCCTGCAGCAGCGTCGAAAAGACGATGCGGAGCAGGTCCGACGGCGTCAACCCTTCTTGCACCGACGAAAGCAGCGACGCACACTGCGTCTTGGTCGGCGCCGCGTCCAAGGAGGCGTACAAAGCGGTCATCGTGGTCTTCAAATCTAATCACACGCAACCTTAGCCACTTGACACTCGAACGTTGACGCACCCGAGCCGGGAAACTTGGCGCTGCAAAAGGCATCCGCCGTGCAGAGATCGACAAAGGTTTGCGCTACAAATTACTGTGTTCACGTCGATGTATACGATGTGCCACTTACCGACGCTGTCGACGTTCTTGTCCCAGTCGTTAAACACCATTTTCTGGTTGGTTTGGCTGCCCGAGTTGGAGACGACGCCATCGAGGATGTAGCCCTTGATACTCGGGTTCTCGAGCTGCATGAGACGCTCGACGAGGTACGTGCCGTAGCTCACGCCGTACACAAACGTGTTGTCGCTACCGAGGCTCGTAATCACTTTGGACAAGTCCATGGCGGCACTCGTCGTCGAGAAGGACCGCAGCACGGACGCTAGATCGCATTCGCTTGCCCATGCCATTTCTATCCGCGGCCACGTACCGTCGCCGTCGCCGAGCTGGACGTTGACGTCTTGGGCACACGTCGCGAGGACGCTGTTGGTGATTTGGCCCTTCGTGGGGCTTCCCGACGTCTCGATCTGCGCGGCAGCACACGTTAACCGGTGGCTACGCCCTGTGCCACGGTGGTCCATCGTGTACACGTCGACTGCGCCACCGAGGACGTTGTAGAGCAGCACCATGAACGACTCCACTACAAGTATAAGTGCATCGCGATACGAAGAAGGGAGGTGCCGTACTGTTGACGGACGAGGCGCCGGGTCCGCCCTGGAGAAACCAAAGTGCCTTCGTCGACGTCGTCCGCGTGCTTGCGAGCGCGCGCTTGACAAAGACGGGAATTGTCGACATGCTGGCGTTGGCGGTGCAGAGCCCGGCGTGGCACAGCGGCAGCGTGAACGTAGCGCATTCAACAGTCGTTGCGCGCTTGGTCGTTGCGAGCGCCTCGATGTACGTGGTGCGCATCGGGTGCAGAAGCGCGCTCCACATGCGGCCGTCGTCGCCGATGCTGGCTTTGAGCGACAGGACCGACGACGACGATGATGACTTGGGCGCGAGCGTCGCCTCGGTGTTGATGCTGCATGGGTACCAGCCGTTGATCGGTAGCGTCTCGGCCGCGACAGACGCGGTGGCGACGAGCAGTAGCGGCGACGCTCGTAGGGCCATGGCGGAATATGATCTGCGAGCAAGTGCAACTCATGCGCGTTTCCAGCTGGCACCCTCCGCATGAGTAGCGAAATTGGCTTAATCAGTATGTACGACTTCGACGTCGGGTAGATTTATACTACGGATTAGCGCTCAAACGAAGTTTGCTCGTTGAAGAAAGTGCGTATGGTGCGAATTTCGTGGTGCAGTTCAGCGCGAAGCCGGGAGACGTCGAGAGGCTTGCACGGCGTTGATTGCCCTTATTACTGTTCCTCTAGACAGTTTGTACATTGCACGAAGGCGGCATCACCTTGGTGCTGGGTCACGCTTCGTGTGCGCCAACTCTGCAGTCGTCGGGAAGGCAACAGAACAGGGAGTATCTGTGCGCTGGTGCAACCTCCAACACAAAGCAATCTGGCAACACTCAAACCACACCTGCATCGGAGAAGGCGGACTGATGTCCACGGATCAAATAGAGGTGTTGGACAGACGTCCGACGAGTCAATCGTGTTCGAACGGCGATGACGTCCATCGAAGATTCCATCCATCCTCGCTACTAGTTTGGTCATGATATGCTGTTGCGCACCAAGGCTGTGCACCGTTCATACAGGAATACTTGGTAGCGTGAGCGGTGTACTGTACATGTCGGAGTTGTCGACATCTTCATTGACAACTCTGCTTGCGTCAGCGGTCATGCCACTGAAAGACGGCGCATGGACTTGATAAAGGCCAATTGATGCCACCACGATACCATGAGAACCCGCTGATGAGAAGCGCTTGAGAGGCGAGTTTTACCAGGCCGACGCCGGTCGTCTACGGCAATCGATTGTTAACAAGCACCAAAGCGTTGGCGCTGCAGTTATGAACAGGTCCTGCGTCGTTCCTCTCCGAGCGTTTTTGTATCTCGTTTGCGTCTCGCCATCAGCGTTTATCTTCGGCGACGACATTTCCCAGAAGAATGGATGCGCGGTGTGCTACGCTGGGACACTAGTTCGGACTTAAAACGGAGGCTAGGGAGCGCTGTGGTGCCCGAACGAGCGAGCAAGGATCCTTCAAGTTCACGATCGCGCAGCTGGAGCACAAGCTTCTTAGGGCATACAGCTGTATGGCCCATTTATGAAAGCGCTGTGTGATCGTGCAGTGTCATCGGTTTGCTGACACGAGAACCAGCGTGTCTTGTGGCGAATGACTGAACGTACCTGTACCGAGCTCCGACTGCGGAATAGACAACTTGATTTCCCTTTCAGCAACTCTGAGTTTCAAGTTGAAGCTTGTGCGCAGACTTGCTACTCTGCACCAACTTCATAAATAGGTACATTTATTTCAACCTCGTGGAAAGCGTGGGGCATATTTTGTGCCCTTCCTGTCAAAATGTTGCGGAAGAGACGCAACATTTCGACTGGAAGAGCCTGGTATCCAGTATTGCTTGTCTGAACCACTCGTACAGTACAATCGCAGCGCATATCTCTGCCAATAAGACTTCAACATGACTCGTCGCACGCATATCAGTTGATGCAAATGATGCGATCCATGCCTCTTCAAGAGCTCCTCTGCCCCGACTCGATCAAGCATTTGGATCCAGTCTTGCACAATACAAAAGCACTATCCACTAATACCAGGGGATGCGTGCTGATGGGATGCGTGTTGATGGGACGCGAAGGGTATCGTCATGTCCATTTAACACGGAAAACGTCCAAGGAAGTAGCTAAATTTGAGGTCGTTCGCCGACGTCATCTGGACCAAGCAAGAACGCCATAATCGTGAACTAGGTCGCGCATAAACGAGTGCAAATCTTGCCAGGTTGATACTTCGTCAAGCACAGCAAAATTAAAATTATCAAACGGAGCCGCAAAGAATCAAGTTGCAGCCATTCATAAGCCGCATTGTCGTGGACCATCATCGACTCTCGAGTTCGATGGCCGCATTTGGACGCACAAGAAAATTCTTCCTTGCCACCGTCGCCGCCAGCGTTGGTCGCGTCTCTTGGTCCAGGCCAATCACAGTGCGCCACAGAAGCGGATTTCGTCCAATCACAAGGTGCCACTCGAAGCGCGCCCCTGACGCAGCGCCAGCCGACCGCGCGGTTCACGGCCGACCATCATTCCTGCAATGTGAAATCTGATTGTATACGTTCTGAGAGGTTTCACCCAATTGAATGCACGTCAAACCGGTCGAAATTTCTCGAAGAGACTTGTATTCTTTAAAGCCAAGATACCTTTCGGACAATTCTTTTAATCCAACCCCGTGGTGGCCTCTACATACAAAACGCAAGTACAAATCCAACGGAAAGCCAGTGCGCGCATTAAAAGACACGGTGTCGGGCATTAAAGAAAATACATTTAAAAAACGGCGGACCAAAAGCACTTGGCGTTTGTATGCAAACGCCGGGAGCACGAGTGAAGGTCGCAGCCGGCCTGTACGTTGGACTGAACATTCGCCGATTTGGCCGTGGAGACGAAGACGACGAAGACGACGATGAGCATCGACAAGCTGCAGCCGCTCGGCGACGCGCCGACGCTCGTGACACGGCTCATGCGCATGGAGTCCTTCCTGGACGAGAGCAAGGCCTTCCCGCTGCAGGTGGTGGCTGAGGCCGACAATGGCGTCTACCAGCCGCTCTTTCTGGACAAGGAGCTCTATGACATGGAGCTCGACCCGTTCAACTTTGACCTGGACGCGCTCGAGCTGCCGTCCGACGAGAACGACCTGCCGCTGCTCAACTTTAATGCCAACATTGCCGACATTCACGCCTGCGACGACAAGGCGACGGGCGACAACCTCGACTGGAACATGATGTGCGCCAAGAAGGAGATGGACCAGATCACGCCGCTGCCCTACTCGTTTGGCCTGGCAACCGCGCCTAAGGCCAAGGACTCGCAGAAGCGCGTGCCGCTCGCACCGCGCGCGACGCCGCTCGCGCAAACGTCCTTCTTGCCTGTCTCGATGATGCCATCGACAAGTGCGCCGCTGCGCGTGACGATTCCCAAGGCGGACGTGCCCGACGACGATATGGGCAATGACGATGGCGCCGACTCGCCCAACTCGAGCGCGCGCAAGACGTGCACACACACCGGATGCAACAACCGCGCCCGATCGCACCAAAAGTGCAAGAAGCATGGCGGCGCCCGACAGTGCACGCATGCGGGCTGCCTCAAGAACAGCCAAAGCCGAGGCCTCTGCATCGCTCACGGCGGCGGCTCGCGCTGCCGCTTTGAGGGCTGCCACCGCGCGTCGCAATCGCGTGGGCTGTGCAAGTCGCACGGCGGTGGCAAGTTTTGTGCCGTGGACGGCTGCAAGAAGAAGGCGCATCTCAAGCAACTGTGCCGCATGCACGGTGGTGGCGAACGCTGCAAGGCGCCCAAGTGCCTCAAGTGGGCCCAACGCAAAGGCTGGTGCATGTCCCACGCCAAGGAGCACGAGGTCTAACGCCGCCACTGCCATGTATGTATGTTGCCGCAGTCTCTGCGGACCCACTATTATTTGAAGATGATTTAACGCCCCTGCCTTACGACGTACTTGGAGCCACACCACTGTAGACTAGAGAAACCCTCCAACACGATTTTTGCTTTATATTCCCAGCTTTGGCATCTTATTGCACGTCTTAGTCGTCCATGACGACGATGGCTGGCCTCCTGCAGCTGACCTGCTGTGCACTCCAAAGTTGTGTCACCCAAGTGAAGTGATGGAAAAGGCAGAAGAAGGAGCTGGCAGCGGCGCCTCGCGACACAACCGTGCTCCTTCCTCTAACGTGCTGTGTTGCAGATGATGCTACCATACGTTGGTCCTTCTCAGCGCCATCGGGCACGACAAGTACGATCCAACTGCCTCGCGACGCCTGTGATATCGTCGGGGGTTCCTTGCAGCAGCGTTCAATTGACGGTGATGGACGATGTACAACTTTGTCCTCAGCGACGACTAACATATCACATTTCCGACGACTCAAGTTGGCACCGCACCGTGTGCAAGGCCAGGCGCACGGGGTATTTGGCTAAACGCACCCAAACGAACCCTGCCGATCTCCGCTTGAGCGCACGCCGTAGCTTGGCGCGTACGAAGTGGCGCGTCCATGCAACCGGCCAGCGCAGCAGCAGCATTGCAGTGCTTGACTAGCCTTCATATCACCTTGAAGTGGAGGACCTGTCCGGATATTACTGGCGGGCTGGATGTCATGGCGGCGTATCCGGATGACGCCCGATGATGTTGACGCAGAAGCATTCTTAGAAACGAGGATGTCCCCGCCATTGACGAGCGATGAAAAGTCCATGTACTTTGGCAAGTACGTCTCGAAGGAAGGCTCGAAGAACCTCAAGCTCTACTCGTACAAGGGCAACGACCACTCGCTCATCTACAAGCATGTGCTGACGCCAATGAACAACTTGCTCCTCGAGTACCTCCCGCTCTGGCTCGCGCCCAACCTCGTAATACGACGACTTTGCACTTTGGGCACCTTATCCGATTGGCGATAGATCACGCTGCTCGGGCTGCTCGCGGTCATTAGCTCGCACTTGCTCTTCCTCTACTACTGCCCGTCGCTCGACGGCGAGTGCCCGCCGTGGGTGTACGTCTACGCCGCCTTTGCTCTCTTTGCCTACCAGGTATGCCGACCATTCGATCGATAGATCTCGATAGATCTCGATTAGACGCTCGACAACTTGGACGGCAAACAAGCGCGGCGCACCGGCACGTCGTCGCCGCTCGGCCTCCTCTTTGACCACGGCTGCGACGCGATCAACTGCACGATCGGGAGCATGACCATGTCGTGCGTCGTGCAGTTTGGCGCGGGCTGGAAGGCCACGTGCCTCGGTCTCTGGGTCAACATGGTCTTTATCGCGGCGACGTGGGAAGAGTACTACACAGGGTCGCTCGACCTTCCGATTCTGAACGGGCCCACCGAAGGCGTCTTGATTGCGATTGGCATCAAGCTCTTTACGGCGATCATGGGTACGGCGCCTCTTTCTGATCGACTTTATACACTGACGAGTCAATGAAGGTCCGTCGTTCTGGCTCCAAGAATCCACGATCCTACCCGGTGTCCTCCACAACACGATCTTCCTCGGTGTCATGATTGCGTCGTCGACGTTCACCGTCCTCGCCAAGTACGCTCTTGCTATGTGCTGCAGGAAGATGCGATGCATGCATGCTGTCGTAGCTTGATCAACGTCATCAAGACCGTGCACGCCCAGAAGGGGTCGTTTCTCATCGCGCTCACCCGTCTGACGCCGTTTGCCATTTTGAACGGGCTCGCGCTTCTGTGGGCGATTCTGTCGCCGGCCAATATCAAGGCGATCCACCCGCGCATGTTTCTCTGGACGATCGGGCTCCTCAACAGCAAACTCGTGGTATGTCATGCTGACAGTGCGTCGTGTCGACGATGTTTTGTAGCTGCACTTGATGCTCGCGCACCTCTGCGGCGAAGAGTACCACCCGTTCCGAAAGACGCTGGTGCCCATCTTTTACGTGGCGGCGCACTGGGGCTTTAGCCACTGGCAAGGGATTTACCCGGTCCAGAAGGAGACGGAAACCCTCTTTCTGAACGAGTTCTTCTTCATCTCGTTCGTCGCCTACATCCACATTGTGGTCTCGGTCATCTACGAAGTCAAGACGGCGCTTGGCATCACGGTCTTTACGGTGCCAGCCGCCAACCAAAAGCGCGACTAGATAACACCGACCACGTAATCGACTGCATACGACGGCACTGTGTACACTGATTGCACGTTGAGTTTTGTTGTATATCGTATTAGACTCAGTGATCGCCAGACATAGCGGGATATTGTCATGACGGACAAGCTGTCTGCCATCGGCATCTGCATCGTCTCCAGACTCGCTAACAAAATCGTCCAGTACGGCACGAATTTGAAGTCATCACCAGGTAGAGACATGCAACATGATATATAGGTCTTAGCTCATGGCCGTGGCCCGCGCGAGCTTGTCGACCTTGTCGTTCCAGACCGACTCCCAGTTTTTCTTGTTGGTGTGCGCCTTGACGTGCCGCCAGAGAATGCGACGCGCCCCTTGCGTCGAGTGGAGAATTTGGAGCAAATCGGCATTCTTGACCGGCGCACCGTCGGCCTTGACCCAGTTCCTGGCCTGCCAGCCGGCAAGCCACTCGGTCATCGACTGGATCAGTAGCATACTGTCCGAGAAGATGTACAGCGGCCGCGTCTGCGCTGGGTCTTGCACGTTGGCGCGCTTCATCGCCTCGATCGCCGCCAAGTACTCGGCGCGGTTGTTCGTGGCAAAGACGCCGGGCGGCAGCTTGCCCGAGACGGCCCACTCGTCGTGGTGCGGAAACACACACGCAAATGCCGCTTTGCAGCCGCGCTTGCCGTTGCCGATCGCACTGCCGTCGCAAAAGGCCACGAGCGTCGCCGGGTCCTTCGGATCCGGCAACGACGGGTCGACGACGGCCGCACCGGCCTTGATCGCGCGATGGGTGGCGATGAACGCGTCCGCCTCGGCGCGCGTCAGAAACGACTTGTACTTGGCGCCGAGAAAGCCCTGCACATGACCAGACGCCTCGGCCCACGACGTGTACACGCCCGAGACGCCACGAAGGCCCCGCGCGACGGCGTAGAACTTGGTCTCGGTCTTTGAACGCACTTGCCGCGGCGCTTCAACGTCGGGCGACCGCGTCCGCTTTCCGTGGCGCTGCATGAAGGCGGTGGCGTCGGCCTCGGTGGTGAACTTCTTGTAGCGAGCGTTTGGAAAGCCATGGACCTGCTCCTTGGCGCCATCGTCCCACGTCCGGTAGACACCGGCGGTGCGGCCGACAGCCACCGCATAGTACCCACCTTCCTTGGCCATGCTGATAATTCGGCTTGGGTCATCAAGCAGTTGGGAATCCGGATGCGCCGCCCGACATCCCGCGGTGTATCCGGATGTGCCTGCCTTTGCGTGTCAAGCAAGGTGCGCGCGGAGTATGTAAACTATCGGCGATGCACCCACCACGAGGAGCTTCTGTCGTGGAGCGTAGTAGACTGTTGTAAACTGTAGTAGACAGTACAATTTGCCAACTGGAGCGCCACCGACGACTTGACACCGGCGTCCGCGGCCACTTGCTGGATCGCTTCGACAGACGCAACGGCTTGCGCCCGACCCAAGCTTGCGCCGCTGTCAAGAGCAGCCTGAATGACCTCGGCGATCGGTGCCAGCGTTCCGGCGGCACTACCTGCAGCACTAGCCACGGCACGGGCAATCGCAGGGTCGACACCGGCCGAGATGGCGACAGCAACCAAGTCATCGCCCGAGACGCCCGACGACGCGGCGTTGGCAATCGCGGCTGGAATGACGTCTTCGATCGGAGCAGGCGTGGCATCGCTGACCAAGCCAGCCGACGGCGATGTTGGCTCAATCTCTTTTTGGGTGCGCTGCGGCTACAGACGTGGCAGCAACCAACGTTGGGGAGGTGTCGGCGGCAGGCGTGGCGTTGTTGGACGTGCTACCAGACGTAATGGAGGATGCTTGGCCTTGCGGGCAGCAATAAAGAGGAGACCGGCAACAGCGACGCGAGGGAGCTTCATGTCACGGAGGACGAAAAAACAGCAGTCATAGTACGACAGAGAAATAACTGGTCGAGCTCTTTCAGTTGCGGAGTGCAAATGAGTATGTACCCGAGCATCCGAACTTCGACCCGTGCATACATTGATCAAGAGTAATCTATCGTTTGATCCAAGTTGCGTTTGCTCTGCACAAATGTTGTACACAGCGCAAGCCTGGCATGTCTCGAGTTGCTTGTGCCTCTCGGCAATACCGTAGCAGCCAATTAAGTGTCGATATCCTGATATCCCGGAACGACGGCCACTCCACGTCAGCTCTGGATCGACGGCGCCGCCAACACGTGAGTTTTCTGGTGCGCTTGGCTCGAGAGCTCTGCAGGCTGCTTTCTGGGGCTCATGTTGACACGGGTTCCACGAGTATACTGCAAGGCTTGATCGTGCACCGCCAGCAGTTCTTTAGGTCCACTCATGATGGCTTGATGAGATTTGCGGAGGATTGATCACAAAGCTGGGGTGGGAAGAGCCATCTTCTCGAGGGCTAGCTGCTCTAGTTATGGTTCCATCTCCAGCATGGCAGCAGGCGACAACACAAGCCGTAGAAGCAAACACTTGGAAATATACGACATGCAGATAGCGACGCGCAACCTACTCAGGCGTCATGTACAAGTGTTCGACGTGGTTTTCGTCTTCGTAGCTCGAGAGAAGATGGTACTGCATCTCGAGGCGGTCTTCCTTGGCGCGGACGTTCTCGTACACCGCGACGAGCGCAACGGCGCTAATAAAGAGGAGCACGCAGAGTACCACTTGGTGGAGCCAGAGCGAGAGGAGGCCGAGGACACCGTACGTGCACCACGAGTCGACAACGTCCGTGTGCAGCGCCTTGGTCGACGTGCATGCCGACACGGTCGCGAAGCGTGCGCGGAGCGTCGAGAGAGCTTTTAACTGCTCGTGAATCGGGTCTAGGTACATGCTCTGGAGCTTCTCGCGGTCCATCGTCGGCAGCGTCTTGGCGTAGTCGGCCAAGGTCGCTTCCAGCGCCAGCGCGTGGTCGTGACTGGCGTTCATTCGCGCCCACGACGGCGCGTACAACGTCGCGTTCGACGGACACTCGACAAAGTACGCCACGCCCGAGTCGTTGCGGAAGAGGCGGAGCGTGTTGTGCGATGGCGCAATGCAGTAGTCGGCGGCCTCGATCGAGTTGGACAAGTAGACGCCGAAGAGCGCATGCGACGACGGAATGATCACGAGCACGAGAAAGATAGCAAAGCGCAGCGACCCCGACATGGACCACCCAATGGCCGCAATGGCGAGGAAGCACGAGAGCGCCATGGTCAAAATAATCCCGTTCGTCGACGACTTGATCCAAAAGTACTCGGCTTCCCAGTTGAACGCCATGGACGAGAGGTTGCTAGGGAGGGCGCGGCCGTGCTCCAAGAGCGCCTGCCCGGCGTGGTCCATGCTAATGCATTGTCTATGAGCATCGCCATGAGCAGAGGGCCATGTACCGTAAGGCCTCGATCGCGAGGTCGTTGGCGTCGTGCGGCAACGAGCTATTGAACGCCACAATCATGTCGTCGACGGTCGCTCGGACGCCGCTGGCCGAATACTCGACGCCTTGTGTCACGGCCTGGATCTCATGGAAGGTGTGCGACACGTTCTTCATGCTGTGTGCGATCTTGTGCACGCTGTAGTCGACCTGCGCCTCGGCGAGCAGGCCACTGAGCGCGCTCAGCGCCGTGATACCCAGCAAGACCACGGCCATGACGTCAAACGAAGCCTCATGATGCGCACGTCGGCGGAAGCGCGCTGGCGCGGCCAAGAAGATACGCCGGGCCACGATGAGGAGCAAGAGGGCGAACGCGACGAGGCCAATGCTGAAGCAGACCATGGCCACATGGCGGAGGAAGGCCACGTACGCCGGGTCTTCCGGCGCAAAGTCCATCGAGCCCGCGCCCCACATGCGGTGGAGGTCATGCAGGAACGAGATGGCCTCGGCGGCGGCGCTGCTGCGGTTGCTCATCGTCGTCTTCGTTGGATTTGAAGAGTGAATGTCAAATCCATACAAACGGCAAGAGCGGCGAGGGGCCCTGTGAAACCGATCGTTTTTATTACATCTACATACATTGTACAAGCTTGAATTAATTTTCTCGATTCTACGACGTGTTCTTTCCGAGAACAACGATGGAACCCGTAGTCGTTTTATTAGTTTATGGTGTAGTCGATGCGTCCGCCGTGTACCGATTAATGCTGTGAGGGAGCGTTGTGGTCCAAGCATGGTTAAAAGGGACACGTCGTCGTTGCTGCTAGGCGCACACTGCCGTAAGCTGTCGATATTGATGCCTCGTTTGTGTTGCATCGGTCATTCCTTGGTGTTTAGTCGTTGAGTCTTTTAGTCGTTTACATGTTTAGTCGTTTAGTCGTTTAGTCGTCTAGGTTTCAACGTCAAAGAGCAGATTGCACGAGCAACGCTACAGACTCCTTGAACTTGTCTCATATTTCAAGATGCGCCTTGTAGTGTGCCTTGAGGAAAAGGCTTCTGGTACAGTTGATGCCAGTTCGGTAGTTAGTAGAAGATGTAGACCAGTGTGCCACGCCTTTAGTTGCTACCAGAACACAAAACCAACTACTAGTACGACGGGCACTGGAACGACTGGAACGTTTGCGGGTTCAGAAAACCACCACATCGCGCCGTTGATTTGATGCTTGCATGGACGCGAATCTGCGAGCACGGTGATGTAGGTCCCACTTTCTCGCCTTCGTGAAGCTAATGGCAACGCCCAAGAGCGTCGAGGCAGACGTAGCTGGTACGGGCTTCGAACCTACGTCACCGCTAGCCTCGACGTACGACGAAACCTCAGAGCTGAACCCAACGGGGTGTTCACTCCGCTTTATGACGCTGCTGTCGCTCCCGCGCATGGCCATCGCGATGGCGTGGTCGGCCCAAACCGCCGTGTACGGTCCGTTGCTCCAGATTCTCTTGAGCTCGACCTCGGTGCAGCTCGTGCAAATGGCGGGGCCAATCTCGGGCGTGCTCTTGGGCCCGACTGTCGGTGTCTGGAGCGATACATGCACGAGCCGCTTTGGACGGCGGCGTCCATTCCTCGCCCTTGGCGCCACCGCTAGCATCCTCTGCTGGGTGCTGCTCATGTACATCATGCCGATCGGGCGGGCGCTCGGCGACACCGACATCGACCGCCCGTGGACGAGCTTCCTCGCTGTGCTCTGCTACGTCTGGATCGACATCACGCTCAACGTTGCCCAGGTGCCGCTCAACTTGATCTTGGCCGACTTTGCTGGCGACCGGCAAGTCACGGCGCAGGTTGTCGGTGGCCTCATCACAGCCGTCGGGTACTTGATCGTGGCAGCCTACACCTATCTCTTTGGCCCTGCGTACAACAGCCTCCAGTCCTTCTTGAGCGTCCTCATCAGCGTCATGTTTGTCTCGTCCTCGTTCGTGTGCCTCTGTGTGTACGAGCAGCCGCTGCCTACAACGTCGACACCGGTGCCGACACCGTCCGCGACGACCGCAGTGCTCGGAGCTGTTTACACGGGCTTGCGCGACCTCCCGCCGCCGCTGCGCGTCTACTTTGCGATTGCGTTCTTGACGCAGTATGGCTACACGGCGTACAACTCGTCGAAAGGTCAGTTTTTTGGCCTTGTCGTTAACGGCGGCGACGCGGCGGGCGCCGATATGTGCGGCAGCGCCTGCTCTCCTGCGCAAGACGCCTACAACCGCGGTGTGCAGCTGGCTGGCAGTGCCGACGCCCTCTACCTCGTGGGCCTTGCCTACTTGCTCTTTCTGCCTCGACTCGTGCGCCGGTTTGGCGCCAAGCGTGTCGTTGCCTATGGCTGCGTGCCGCAGGTGCTGCTGCTCTTGTTGGCGTTTTGCAAAGAGACGGCCATCGACTTGGCGATCGTCGGGCTCGTCAGCGTCACGCAGTGTACGATCATGGCGCTTGCGATGCCGCTCGTGGTGCACGTGCTCGGACCAGACGCCGACGCCGGGCGGTTTGCCGGCTCCCTCAACTCGGCCTTGTGCTTTGGGCAACTCTTGAACTATGTGTGCGCGTCGGTGGCGGTCACTACGGCGTGGGGGTATACACTGCCCATCTTCCTCGGCGGCCTCTGTAGCGTCGCCGCGTGGCTCGTCGCCATCGCGTTCTTTAACGTGGAAATGCATTCGATGTAGCCACGGCGCTGTCGGCAGTCGAGCAAAACGAAGATGGAACGAATGCCACAATAAAGGGCAAGGTCTCTCGGCTAGAGCACTCTGTCGCTTGGAATGCATGTTCGGAACTCCCGTCCCCGTTGTCTACCGATAGCTTCGCGTTTGTCACTGTTTCTGCAGACGTCCATGCAGTGCACGCATCGCTCGTCCTCGTCGGCGGCGGCGCATCAACTGGTGACTTGCTCGAGTATATACCGGTCTCCAGACACTAGGACAAGCCTCGCGACACAAATATATGGTGTAGCCACGTCATTTTGCCGCATTCTCGACATGCACGAAGCAAAGACACATGTCAGCCGCGCGATTCTCAGAGCTCCTTCTCGCCGACGCCTCATGGCAATGGCAACGAAGAAGCAGCCATTTGGTCTTTGCAATGAGCGCATTCTGCACTTTCGTAGTGGCCGTGCCCTCGTACTACATGTAGCAGCTGTCGCTCGCCATCCTGTTCTGTACGCTGCTGACGTTGGCTATCACCAAGTACACCGTAGACGCGGCAGATCCGAGCACATTGTTGAAGTGCGGTTGAAGCGCGACCGGAGGTGCCGCCACCGTCACATTGGTAGCACTGCCGACGTCATGAGCTGCGTGAACGCGACTCCGTAGCATGCTCCGTGCATTGCCAGTTCGCATCAGCATGGGCGCAGAGACGCCGTCGGTACCCGCGTGCTTGTCACGGTTGTCGACTCGACAGGGTGTCGTCGACCGTTCAACGCCCGCCAATCGGCGACGATACCGGCGCCGTTGGCTGCCGAAGCCATATATCATACGTAAGCTACGCTCGGCCTCGCACCTCCCATCGCCGGCCACCGCCAGAGACACGGCCGGCGCCGGCGCCGTGGCGCTGTTGACTCGACGCCGACGTCGTCATCCCATGTGTGATTGGCCAAAAGTTGAAGCGACTTGGCCAATGAAATCAACGCGCCTGTTGACGCGTCCAAACACCGTGCATACAAAGATCAAGGTATTGGGCGGCGAGCAAGGCAGCTCGAGTTCGTCATTTCCCGAGATTCTTCTTCCGATGGAAGCGACGCTCCTCCGAGAACTCAACGTGGACGCGCGGCTGGCAGCCGTCGAAGCCAAGGTCGCCGCCTTCCTCGCCGACCAAGAGGCCATCGTGGCCTCGACGACGCTGGCGCAGCGCAACCAGATGCGCCGAGCGCTCCACGCCGAATCCGAGTACATCCACCTCGACGTCGAGGAAGCGCTTCTGCATGAGATCGAGACGGCCGCCGCCGACTCGCCGACCAAGGCCATGAGCGACGACATTGCGCAGAGCAAGGACGAGGCCATGATCGCGGTCGTCGCGCGCTTCCATGCGCTGCGGAAGCAATTGACGCTCGAGATCCAGCCCGAGGACAAGAGCACGTTTGAGAAGGTGTACATGGGCGTGCGCCTTGCGTCGTTCGCGATGCTCTTCTTTGGCGGCTTTGCGATCTTCTTCTTCCTGATCCCGCTCCGCTGGACGCACATTACGCTGCGCAAGATGGGCGTCAAGAACAACTACCTGCCCGTCGACTTTATCCAATGGTGGTTTGGCTGGGCGCTCTGCGCCGTCGGCGGCATCCACATCGTCACGGAAGGCACAGACAACGTGCGCGCGCTCAACGGCGGGTCCACAGTCAT
Source organism: Saprolegnia parasitica CBS 223.65 (assembly GCF_000151545.1). NCBI lineage: Eukaryota > Oomycota > Saprolegniomycetes > Saprolegniales > Saprolegniaceae > Saprolegnia > Saprolegnia parasitica. The sequence goes on along the minus strand of NW_012156473.1, from coordinate 72,689 downwards.
GATGTTCTCGTACGCTCTTTTGCATTGTCGTGGATGATGTTGCTCATTATATGATCGGCGCGGTAGGCACGGCTCCAACTTGGACGGTCTCATGATCCAGGGCTCGTCCCCTGTCGTGCTCAAGGTGCGACCTCCTCTCTCGCTCGATGCGATTCGCTCATGTCGGTCTAGTTCATCGGCAAGAAGAGTTTGTTTTTGATCCCGATTGTCGGCTGGGTCTTCCGCTGGGGCTTTGGCAACATTCCCATTGACCGCTCCAACATGTACGCGGCCTCTCTTCCAACTCTATCTCATGGCGTGTCCGACAACATGTAGTGAGCGCGCCAAGACGAGCTTGAAGCACCTCGCGCGCGCCGTCGTCGACTATGGCCGGTCGGTCGCCATCTCGCCCGAAGGCACGCGGTCCAAGTCGGGTCTCCTCCAAGACTTCAAGAAGGGACCGTTCTACCTCCAGTCGGACGCAGGCGCGCCGATTACGCCGGCGATTGTCATTGGCGCCTACGAGCTCTGGCCGCCGGCCCGTATCTTTACGCTGCCCGGCAAGTGCCTCGTCCGGTACTTGCCGCAGTACCATGTCGACCCGGCCAAGTCGCGCAACGCGAACCGCCTCGCGCTGCGCCGCATTTACCTCGAGGCCGGCGCCGCGCCTGTGCCAAACGACCTCTCGAGCCACTCGGACGTGCCCAACTTGCTCTTGCACCTTTGGCTCGTCGCGTCGATCTGGGCCTTCATTCCGTCGACGGTGTGGTCGATCTTTACGTGGATTGCGTACTTTAACTCGTTCTTTGGCCTCTCGACCTTTGGCACGCTCAAGCTCCTCACGACGGTCATTGCGATCCTCGAAGGCGTCATGTTTTACTCGTGCTAATTGCATCCGCAATGTCCATCTCGATAAGCCTGTCCATCTCGATAAGCCTCTACTATATATAAAGCCTTCCGTATCAATGTCGTGAGCACGGGCCGGATTTGAACTGCGCTGCCGAATGAGAGGATGAGAGGATGAGACGACGCATCGGGAGATGGCGACGCAACTTGGTCTCGCATGCCGGCCACATTGTAGACAACGCTCTGCGCATTGAGCCCTCGCTAGAGCACCACAGAAAGGATGTGGGAGGCTGCTTTAGAGAGATATTATTACATGTGGCGGATCGTTGACACGGGATAGGTTTTGGATGAAGGTACATTGATTTCTGGGGCAATACAGCTATCGCTTTCGCTTCGACTTGGATCGGGGCTTGGCCGACGACGAAGAGCCTTCGTCGGGCGACGGGCTGCTCTCGGTCGTGTCGACTGTGAGCTCCCGCTTGCGCAGCGCTCGGCTGACGGGCGCCGATGCGAGGCGCAAGGCCAAGAGCTCGTCCGAAGACTTGTGCTCGACCCACTGCTGCGCTAAGAGCTCTGCTGGCGACGACGTGGACGAAAACGAAAAGATGCGCTGCTGGCTCACGGCGTCTTCTTCGGCCCGCGTCATGTCGGGCGGATTCTCGCCCGAGAGCTCGAGCTCCAGGAGCTGGTCCTTCATGACCTCGGCGATAAAGGTCTTGGCCGGCGCCCAGCCCTTCGCAATGTTGCCAGCGTGCTGGTTGCGCCGCAAGTACGCGCCTTCGAGCTCAAAGATCTGCCGCTCGAGCGCCGCGAGCTCGCTCACCTCGGTCTCTCTGCGGTCCATGAGCGCTTGCAGCTGGTCCTCGAGGCTCATCGGTTCGGGCACGACCACGGGTTCTTCGGGCACCGGTTCAACAGCGGTGCTTTCACCACCGTCATCCACTACGTTTGCATCTACATTATCCGCGGCAGCAGTCTCGTCCGTTGCGACGGCTGGTGTGTCTGGCTCGTCTCCTTGGTCCACGACGCTCTGCGACCGGGACGATCGGCGTGGCTGCACGTCGTCGGCGTCGTCCGCAGCATCCTCGAGCGTGTCCACAGCATCTTCAGCGGCCTTTTTCTCGCCGCTCGATGACCGTCGCCGCGGCTGCATGAGCTCGTCCATGGTCAACTGGCGCCGCTTGGGCGTCGGGTCGTCGCCGTTGCTGGTGCGAGGCGTCTTGACCTTGGGCGGCTTCTTGACCTTCGTGGGCCGCTTCTCGGCAGGCAGGCGCGGTGGCGGCCCATGGCAGTGGCACTGGCACTTGACGCAGCCCTTGCACTCGTCGCACTTGCGCGCCTTGCACGGGCACTTCAGCGTCCGCATGCCTGGTTGCGATGGGAATTGGACGGCTCGTATCCGGAGATTCCGGATACAGAACCACATCGCCCACCGAACACATCGTGCTGGAGAGTAGAGTTTGACTGAGAAGACCAAAGCCGCGAATACTCACCTGTTGCTACAGCAGATACACGGCTGCTGACCTCCATGTTCAGTGCAGTGACGCGCAATATTGTCGTGACTCTCAGAAAGGCCTTATCGGTACGGCCTTTTTGAGATAGCCAGGGCACACATGTGATGTTATTTGATAAGGGTAAGCACACGTCCTTTCTGTCTTGAAGCCCCCACTCCTCGAATAGCTTTGGATGCCAGCATCATCGAGAAACAGAAACCAGTGACAGCATGTAGAGGTCTTGTGGGGCTTCAGAACACACTGAGGTCTCGTCGTGTTATTATCGGCGTCGATGTCCAGATGAAAGTTGTTTAATTTTACATTTACCAAACTTTACATGTGGCAGAAAGCCTGCCAACGATGAGATCGCACGCCACTGCTAAAAAAGACTGACGGAGGATCATTGACGGCGAGGTTCGTGTATGAAAACGGTGTCTCTTGATACATTGATATATTTTCGGTGCGAGGAACGACGATGGCTCCTACCAAAAGCGCCATTTCTTGTTGCCATACGCCGCGTCGACGTTCCACATAAAGACGTTGCTACACCATAAAGTGAAGTGGATGCCACGTACAAGTGTTGTGTGTACTACCTTCCCCACTTGGTGTCGCCGTCCTGCGGCGGGCACCCGCCGTGCATGCTTCTTGGATCGTTCTCGCCCGTCGGCGCCTTGTTGTAAAAGAGGACGCCTGCGCGCTTCGCTGGCTTGACAGAGAGACCGCGCGCGCACTCGGGCATGCCCGACGTCATGGTCGTCGTCGTCGTCGACATTGGTGTTCCGTACGGAAACACAGTCTCGCCGCCGTGGGCCACGTCGTTCAAGTACAAGAAGAGCGTTGCGTGTCGGTTCGGCTCGACGTACTTGAGCTGCAGCGGGTCGCTACAGAGGGCATCATTCAATACTACGTAGATGCAAAATCTTGTGGGATGCTACCGCCATTGCAGCGCGGGGATCCCCACGGCGTCCTCCCAGACGCGACGCCACGTGGCAAAGAGAAGCGGGTTCGTTGGACTCCACGCGGCCAGTAGCGACGACAAGAGATACTCGTGCTCCAGATGGTGTCGAAGCCACGACACAACCGCTTTGTCTTGAATGGCGTCCCGTTCGAGCAGCAGCCGCGCAAAGGACCGCTCAAACGCAGACGACAGGCTCGGATACAATGGGTGCGTCGTCGCCAACGAAGCCGTGCGGCCGATTTGTGACTGGACCCAGCGCACCCAGTGCGCCAGTGACGTCCCCGCACGCGCATGCGACGAGACGTCGAGGTGTTGAAAGTAATCCGTGTGCTTTTTGTACCACTGGCCTGGTCCGTACCGCACGAGCTGAAGGTCCTCCGTGTAGCTCACGTCGGGCAACCGTGCCAGCCTCGTTGCGCGCTCCTTTATATTCGTTGCCACGGCGACGTGGCTATTCTAAAGATGACGACGACGCTTTGTCATATTGCAATGTACCCAAGGAACGCGGTCGAGCTCGTGCGCAGAGCAAGGCGGTGGTTGGCGGCCTTGTCGACCGTGTGGGACGGCCCGAGTAGGTCCCGCCCGCCCTCCACAAGGGCGCTGCATTCCGAATCGTCGAGAAAGTCGCGCACGAGGATGACCTAATTCAGACACATTGTCTGCATCCCACGTTTGCGTCAAGGCATGTACTTTTGGCGAGAGCGAGAGCGTGCGCATCGCGTAGCCGTCCGCGGTCCACTCGTGTCCGAGAGCGATGCCAGGCCAGACCCACACCTCACCGTGCAGCAGCAGATGCACACGCTTGGCCGCCACGATGCTGGCAAATGTGGGTGCGATTTTGTGGCCCGCGTCGTCGTATAGCGTGATCGGCGCAAAGACGTCGGGGCCCGCAACGCCAAGGACGTGGGCGGCGGCGCGAGAGAAGGGCGCGACGCAGTCGTCTCCGGGTGCGCCGACGCTAACCCACGTCATGGCGCGACCGACGTTGGCGCCGTTGCGCATGACAAAGAGGCCGTCACGGGGGGCGTCCAGAACATGGACATCGGTGGGCGACGGGGTCGAAAAGAGCGTGCGGCACAGCGACGGTGGCGGTAGCACGGGGGCAGCGAGGAGCGTCGCACCCAGAGGGTAGAGCTCGGTGGTGACCCAGTCGTAACTCGCGTACGTACCGTAGCCAACGAGGACATGCGCGGTTACAAAGAGGGCATCCAAGAGCCCGGCGTAGATGCTCCGGGCGCCCGACCGAAGCGGGGATCGGTGCGACTTGTTCATCGCGCCCACGGTCCACAACGCAGCAAGGAATGTGACTCAGCACGCGGTCGGTGTTTGGATGCTTCGACATTTTAACCGCCGAATATCGAAAATCAATATCGCGCATGTAGATATTCTATGCATCTATCTCTGACCGGGGGCTCCCTACTGGTGGCAGAGTGCCCAGCGAACGTCGAGGCGAACGCGTCATAACATTTGGTTCGAGGCTTGGTGCGTGGATACTCGGTGCACGGCTCGTCGATCGCCGTGGAGATGTGATGCGCGCTGAAGGTTGAGCCTTGTTGGCCCACGCCATCTCGGCCGCTATCTCGCATTCCACAGCTTTCAAGACGCGACTTGCCTCGGCCAGGTGTTTTTCTTTGTCTTGGACAACGTCCCAAAACATGCTCAGACGCGCGAGCTCCTTGCGGCGGGCTTGGATCGTCAAGTAGAGCTGCTTTTGCGTCTCGCCCAGCGTCGCTTCTTCGGTCTTGCCTTCCTGTGTCTCGGCCTCGAGTGACCGAAAGTCGCGCAGCCACGCCGCACTCGACGACTCTTGCCGTGCATGGGCCTCGGCTTCGTATGCGTCCAAGTCGGCGTCCGTCTGGATGTAGCAGCCATCTACGCGTGTACAGCGTTGTAAGTGATGACGCAGTCACCGAGCAGGTCCCACCGATGGTCATGGAGGCTTGGAAATGGGCAGTTTGTTCGGACGCGCGGGCGCTGCGCTCGGCGATGAACGCGCACTGCTGCGCTTCCGTCGCTTTTACCAAGTGCGCGACAACATCGTCCGAGTGCTCGAGCGGAACCTCAAAGGCATTGGATTGAAAGATACCGCGGCGCAACCGCCCCGACCGCTCGAGGACCTCGCCGACGCCATCCTGCGTCGACGCTCGCCACTGACCCCGGTAGCGGTCGCCGATCGGCACCGAGTGCACACCGTAGCCGTCGCGCTCATCGTCGACAAAGTCGCCTTCATACCGCGAGCCGTCTGGAAAGCCGTAGACGCCAGGGCCGTGTTTGCGCCCGCCGACGAAACTCCCGGCGTAGTAGCCGCCGGCAGAAAAGTACAAGCAACCAGTGCCGTGCGGGCGGCCATCTACCATACCACAGGTCATGTGGTGTCGTGTTGGGGCACCTCGGAACCACTGTACCTGCGTCGAGTTCGCCATAGTACGTCGCTGCGTGGGCCAATGTCACTATACCAATCGCGGACGGCATCGCGCCGGTTTCGACCGTTGACTGCTTTAACCAAGGCACTTGTGGGAACTGCATTGTGAGCGTACTGCCAATACTGCTGTGCGAATGACAGCGAATCAACGTCGTATCTATCGACCAGTAACAGTGATCGGGCATGAGCGTTTATGTCGTGAGAGTCTGTAGCTTGAGTCAAAATAGTTGAACGCAAAAAGCGACTGCCCCGTCAGTACCTAGCTCTGACACACCCGCGACGGTCGCTGGACATTAACCCCTCCAGACGACGCGTTGCCCACCTCGACTCAGGACGGCAGTGCAGGTGTCAGTTACACATGTACAGGGAACTCTACCTCTAATCTTTACCACTAATCGCACCATCCAGAAACGCTTCAGATGACACTCTTTACTAGCACCGACTGGCGATGGTACGTGAGCACGCCCGTCTTTCGTCCCCTAAGCTATAGACGCAAGCGCATATGGGAGACGACCGGGGCTTGTTTTGGGAGGCTGCCGACGCCCTAGAAGGAACTGGTGGGTGGGTTGAAAGAGCGTCGAGTAACTAAGAGCTTTGGAGTTGGACGAGATCGTCGCAAGTGAGCTTCGTGTGTTTGATCTCGGCGGTTGCGCCTTGCTAGCTATTATAAGAGAGCTGGAGGAGCAGCTGCCATATTGGGTGAGTTGGCGGTTGGGCCTGGCGGTTCAGCGGTTCAAGATGGCGCCGTTGCTTGGCCTTGGTACAAAAACCCAGCTGTACGCGTTCCGCGCGAAACTATACTGTCTCGTACCAGGACGATGCCAACGATCTTTGCACAATTTCTTCACTTTTCATTCTTTCTTCCAGCAGCACCATGGCCCACCGCGCTAAAGCCACGACGTTCGCCCAGGCCTGGCTCCGTGACACGGCCGCGTGGCCCGTCATTGGCGTCATCGTCGGCGCGTGCGCGCTCGCTGGCGGTGCGTCGGTGCGCTACCTGACGAGCTGCCCTCACGTGCACTGGAGCAAGGAGAACCGCGGCAGCCCGATCCGCGACAACGTCAACGAGTCGAGCTGGAACTCGCACCGCAACCCGATCCGGCTCATGAGCGACAACCGCATCAACACGTTCCAGGAAAAGTCGCGCAAATAGATGCCATACATAAGAGCCCTCAACAATTTGATCAAGACAATGCATTCTTTCATATAGCAAGCTGTCCTCAAAGCCGAACTCTTATATGTACATGTAAGCTTAGAGCCTTGTTCCACATTCTTTGATGGAGTCAAGTATGCTTCCATGAGCTTTTGCGAGCCAGGTTTGCGCAAAGGGTGCACTGCAAGAAGCAAGCAATGTCGTCAAGACATGGATTGTAGTTTTTCGAATTTTGAGATCTTGAACCGGCGCGTTGCATCATGGCCAAGCTCGCCGTCGGCGCATTGGTCGTGCGCGTCCTCGACGACCTGCGCTTTCCGTGCAAGGTCCTCGATATTACCTACGCTGATGACGCGACGCCTATGCTATGGACCATCCAGTACGTGGACGACGGCAACGTCGAGACCATCACCGACATTGACGAGCTCGAGTTTGATATGGCGCCAGTGGTTTCCGACGGCCGCTCGCTTGTCGAGGTCGTGGGCTATGTTGTCGCGTTTCTGACCTCTTGGGAGAATGCGACTGTTATACGCCACGTCTCGCGGCGCCTCAGAGATGTTGTGTCGGAGGCAAGCCACTGGAGACACGTCGACCTTGCGATACAGCCCACGCACGTGCGACTGGATCGCTACCTCCATTTGATCCTGCACACGAATACGACCGAAGGGCATGTCCGTAGCGTCGTGCAGTCTCTCAACTTGGCGTCGCTGCTCGTGTCCGACCAGGATGTGCAGAATCTTGTCAAGCAATGTCCGCACTTGCGTCACGTCAATCTGGCCTACTGCCCGCTTTTGTCGTACCAACTCTTTCCTTTGCTCCACGCGTTAAGCGCATCGTCGTCTCTGTCGAGCCTTGACTTGTACATGACGCGCATCATGCACTGGGAGACGGCAGCGCTCACCAACGCGTTTGGCAACGTCGTCACCGTCGAGCCCTCCGGCTTGGTGCCCTTCCGAGCCGACGCATTCACGGCCTCCCGCACTAGCGACGCCACCTTTGCGGTGCACGTGCTGGATACGGTTGGCCTCGACGCCCAAGGCGACGCGGACGACGACTGGCACACCAAACTCTGCTACACCTGGCCGTACACGCTGCTGCCTGTGGTGTACCTGGCGGGCGAAGCCTACGTGTGTCGATCACCTGACGATATCGCCCGCTGGCGATGCGAAACAGCCAAGAAATTAGCGCCCCCGATGTGCTTGGTGCCCCGGGCACTTACGCCGCGACCAGAGAAAGCACCCGACCCGCTCGACGAGCAAGCAAAGACTGTGTTTGCCTCGCTGCACGAATGGAAGACGTCGCTGGAAGCGCAAGTCGAGACGCTCACGGAAGCGCTTGTGCTGGCCCAACAAGACCACGCTGTCGCCAAGCACGAGTATGATCTCGCCGAGCGTCAGCGGGCCGAGGTGACTGCGACGCCAACCGCGCTGTCCTGGCGCTGTCTCTGGGCCACGCCAGTGGTACGCATCTTTTTAACCTACAGTTGGTCATATGTGCGTAGCGACACCGCCGGAAAGTGGACACATTGTCCATCGCGATGGCGACGATTTGTTGCCGCCGCTACCGCACGCCGCAGCAATCGCGTACGTACATGTCCGCCATACAGTCCACCAGAGGCAACCTTTGTGTAGGGACTTGTCTCGTGCTCTGAGCCAGCAACATTTTGCACTCTGCGATGACTTTCTCGGTCATGGTAGCGCCATACAGCTCTACGACGCGGTCGAGCAACTACACGCGGCCCAAGACGGTCTCTGCTTTGAGCGCGGCGCACTTGCCGGTGGTAAAACGGGGCGCAATCTTCGATATGAAATGGCGTCGGTGCGCGGCGACGACGTGCTCTGGCTCGACGGCACCGAGCCCGCGTGTCCGCCTGCGATTGTGACGACCCTCCGTCAGCTGGATCGCCTTATTCTGGAGCGCCTCGCCGGTGTCAACTCGGAACTGCGTTCGTACGTCGCGTGATGTGAGTAAGCGTGCACTTTAACGCATCGACATATTAGGTGTGCGCTGCAGCGACAGCGCGTCATGCTGACATGCTACCCCGGTCACGGCGCGGCGTACGTCAAGCATTGCGACAACCCGAACCGCAACGGCCGCAAGGTTCAACGCGATTTTTAAAACGCGTTTTTATCGTTGACGCACTAGCTGACGGCGATTCTGTACTTGAACCCTCTTTGGGACGAACGCGATGGCGGACAGCTCGTGTTGCACCGGACGCCACCAACACGCATTAGCCCAGTTCTAGACCGGCTTTTACTCTTCTTTTCCGACACGCGGGTGCCGCACGAAGTGCTGCCGTCGCACGCAAAACGGTTCGAGCCGACGCATAGATACAATCTAATACGTGTGGCTAGGTATGCACTCACCGTGTGGTACATGGACTGGGACGAGTTCATGGAGGCGCAGGTCTTTACGGACACGACCAACGAGACGCACGAGCGACGCCACATCGAGGCTGAAATTGAAAAATTCCACGCCAAAGCTTCGTAACCTGCCGCTACTAAAAGAATTCTTGGGCCGTCACATTTACCACATTCATGGCTTTCTATGGTTTGCCTGTTTATGACTTTTCATATCGTTTAATACAAAGTCAATATAGGTTTGTCGCCAGCATAAACAATCGCGTTTCTTCTTGATTGCGATCAGGAATCCCTGTGACTCCATCTACCAGCAAAGAGTGGGCTACCTTCGGTGGTATGCAACGAATGACTTAATCAAATTGTTAAGACCTCTCGAGTATGGTATACAGACATCTATTGGCGCGACTTTTCCTGGAACGTGTTGATGCGGTTGTCGCTCATGAGCCGGATCGGGTTGCGGTGCGAGTTCCAGCTCGACTCGTTGACGTTGTCGCGGATCGGGCTGCCGCGGTTCTCCTTGCTCCAGTGCACGTGCGGGCAGCTTGTCAGGTACCGCACCGACGCACCGCCAGCGAGCGCGCACGCGCCGACGATGACGCCAATGACGGGCCACGCGGCCGTGTCACGGAGCCAGGCCTGGGCGAACGTCGTGGCTTTAGCGCGGTGGGCCATGGTGCTGCTGGAAGAAAAATGAAAAGTGATGCAGTTGTTAAAAGATCGTTGGCGTCGTCCTGGTACGAGACGACGGGTGTGCTCGCGTACCATCGCTATTCAGTGCTGGTAGAGAGTGCCATCTGGGGGTGTATGGAGGGTGCGATTAGTGGTACGGTTATGCGTATTGAGCACACTTAACTCTGTGCTAGTGTCCTTGTATCGCCACAAAGTATCGCCAAGACAGTATGCTCGGGTCAACGCTAGCCTTAGCGCCTGCACGTCAAATATCCGTATCCGGATAAAGATACTCCGGCGATCTATCACTTAGATATGGCCAGCATTGATAACCGCGTCAAATTTCACACTTGTCTTGCTAGATAAGGGAACAGAAACAGAGAGTCAACGCACTGCAAAGTGGCACCTCACAACATCTTCAGACGTGTAAAGTCGAATGCCGAACTGACTATTGGCTGCTCGCGTTGCTTAGCGGAGATAGTGCATCAAGCGTATAAGCACCGTCCAACTTGACTCGTTCGTCTCCCGATATGTGTAGCATTCAACGCCACAATTACGACGACAGGTGCGATGTTTGGGGCTTGACAGCGCGACAACAGTTTCATAGCCCATGGCCTGTCAAGAGCGAGAAAGGAAGTCAATTCCATCCATATCCAGCCCGTCCTTTTGTAAGAGAAGGGGCCACACCACCACCATTGGCCTGTCGGCTATCGAAGATAACATAGGCAGCAGGTCAGTTTGCTTTTTGTTCTCTTCCGACAGAGTCCTCCCTCAACGATTTCGACAGCATGATTTCTATCGTTCGCGCCTTGCTCCTGATGACGGTGGCTGTCGCCGCGACGCCGTGCACGTCGACGCAGAAAGCCCAAATGCTCTCGGCCATCACCAACGATGCGCAGTGGGCGGCTTGCCAAAAGGCGACCGCGCCGTACGATTTCTACAAGTCGCTCACGCAGGTGAGTCCGGCGCCGACGTCGGCGCAGATGCAGCTCTTCGCTTCAACACCGGCATGTGCGGCGGTGTACGCAGACTTTCAAGCGTCGCTCAAGGCCGCCAACTGCGACGAAATCAAGGCCATGATCGGCCTCGAGTATGCTCCATTCGTGCAACTGACGTCGCCGCCGACCGACACGACAGTCGCTTCGGCACCCGCAACTCCAATGTCGAAGGCCGTTGCGACGCCAGCTGCTCCGTCGTCGATGCCGGCGCCAACGATGGCCACGTCGGCAGCGCCAACGGTAGCGGTGACGCTTGCGGCTACCGCTGTTGGTTTCGCTGTTTGCCTTTGAGCTACCTTTCTTACTCGGTGAAGCGACGTTGCAGCTTATGTTATGCATCATACATTCTCCAAGTCAACGAGCACTGTGGTTCACCCACATTTTAAATTTTTGGATAAATGACAACGACAGATTTCTACAACCTATTGTATCGAACAAGCAACATTCCTTTGTTGAACAAAGCGTACAAAGCATTCTTTACGTTGGATCCAAAATCTCGGCGTATCTTTATCCGGATCCGGATTGAGTCGGATCATGCGAGCAAAGCCATAACGAGACGGTGGCTCGAAAGCAAGTCCACCAAAAGTTGCTTTGACCGACTCAGCTCGGCAAGCCATTCATGACCGACATTTCATGGACGCAAGATGATACTGGAGCACTCTCCCGCCAATCGCACCCTCCATACACCCCCAGATGGCACTCTCTACCAGCACTGAATAGCGATGGTACGCGAGCACACCCGTCGTCTCGTACCAGGACGACACCAACGATCTTTTAACAACTGCATCACTTTTCATTTTCTTCCAGCAGCACCATGGCCCACCGCGCTAAAGCCACGACGTTCGCCCAGGCCTGGCTCCGTGACACGGCCGCGTGGCCCGTCATTGGCGTCATCGTCGGCGCGTGCGCGCTTGCTGGCGGTGCGTCGGTGCGCTACCTGACAAGCTGCCCGCACGTGCACTGGAACAAGGAGAACCGCGGCAGCCCGATCCGCGACAACGTCAACGAGTCGAGCTGGAACTCGCACCGCAACCCGATCCGGCTCATGAGCGACAACCGCATCAACACGTTCCAGGAAAAGTCGCGCCAATAGACGTCTACATGTGATGCATATTCCGGAATAGCGATAAATTCACAAAATCATCAAGCAATTGCATTTATCGAGCCAAGCTCTGCGCCCCGCGCACCATTCGAGGGCAGGATATCTTCCAAAGTGTTGTATCCGGCCTGCAGTATACACTTGTTGGTTCCCATGACCTGAAAACCAGATAGTTGGCGACCGACTCGGAGAGAACGATGACCGCTGTGAGCCTGCAAAGAACCCAACAGCAAATCAGAACAGGAATACGTCGCTCATTCCTTTTCAATGCGAGTACTCTACATTCATGTTGCCCATTGTCGTGGGCGCTGGAATGCGCAATCGTATTTCCGTCACCCTCCCGAGAGATGGGCCAACTGCTGCTAGTATGCATCGACACTCGCGTAACATTGATGTCATTATTGAAGCCGGCTTGACATGATTACAGCGAAGATTCACTGACAGATTTCAGTATCTGTGCATGTGAAACCGGAAATACTCTTCGTCCTCGTCTCTGTCGACGTAGCCATATTCCCCTGTCGTGGGGTCGTCATGGAACACGTCTGCGCGACTCGGCGGTCGCCAATCGATGGCGTCGACGTTGACATCGATCGTGCCGTCGCAACCCGCGGCGAGAAGGGCATCAAAGGTTCTGCGGTCGCCGATTCGGAGTGCTCGCTCGACGGCGGCGGCAGCATGCGTCTTTGTCGTGTCGTGTTGCAGCAGCAAAGCCACAATGGCAGGGTAGTCACGATGGTCGTGCCAGGCCGCCCAGTAGATGCCTCGGAACGTACCGCCTTCCGATTGATGCTTCAGGAGAAAGCGTACAATGGAGAGATGGCCTGCGGCGGCGGCCCAGTCCACCGCACGTGTCGTACAGCCTTCGTCTCGGTGCTCGTGGAGGTAGCGTACGACGGCTTCAAAGCCGCGGTGCGCCGCTCTATCCATCGCATGCACCGTGCCACCCTCGGTGCGGTGCTCGGTCAGGAACTGGGCGACCGGTAGATGCCCGCAACGGGCTGCCGCGTCCAGCGCGAGGGTCGTGCATCCTTCGTCTCGGTTGTTGTGGAGGAATCGGACAACGTCGACGGCGCCGCGGAAGGCAGCGCTGTCCATGGCCCGCACCGTGCAGCCTTCCGTCCTGTTTCGATGCAGAAATTCGACGATCGCCACGCTGCCGTGGGCGGCGGCTGTGTCCATGACGGCCGCCGTGCACGGTGCGTGCCAGACAAAGTGCAGCTGCTGGACGAGGTCTACGTCGTTGTACGTGGCGGCCGCTTGAAACACTGCCGGCGAGAACGAGGCGACATAGTGCTTTTGCAGAAATAGCACGATGTCTTTGTGTCCATTCATGATGACTTGATTGAGTATGTTGGGGGAGCAGCATTCGGTGCGGTGCTGCTGGAGCCACTGGACGACGTGGAAATGGCCATTGACGGCGGTCTTGTCCATGGCCGCCGTCGTGCACAAGGGTGCACCCCGGTCGTGGAGCAGCTTGAGGACCTCGAGATGACCGTACGAGGCGGCAACGTTTATCGCCGGACCACTGCGGCCGTACTCGTGGATGTAGCCAAAGTCGGCGACAACGACGCCCTTCTCGCGGATGAGGTAGCGAAGGAGCTGCAGATGCCCGCCAATGACCGCGGCGTGCCCGAGCGCGATCGGAAAATCGAGGAATGGTGCGAGGACATCGAGCCACACGTTCTCCATTGGGGCTGCATCGGTGTCGCAGAGTTCAATGTCGGGTGTCCAGCCCGCGTCGGTCGGGAGCGCAAAGTTCATGTTGCAGTATCGATTCCGATCGATCATGGACCAGCAATTGGTGTGAACGTACGCCATCACGTTGCTGTACATGGTCCTGGATCGAATGCGAGCACAGGTGGCCATGCACAGGTGTGTCCACAATGGGAGACGCTCGAGGTGCCCGGGCCAATCGATGCTAAAGGCGTCAGCCCAGATGCGCGCTATGGTGCGTTCACGGTTGGTGTCGTAAGAGTGCAATTCTGCGTCGAGGGCGCTGTTGAGGTACTGTGTCAGCGGCCCCGCAAAGGCCAAGATCACCGGTTGCACATCCGCGATGCTCGCCCACATGGCACACGTAGAAAGTAGAAATGACCTGCTGCACCGCTGCACAATAGGAAGGAGTAAATGATGAACCATCACTCTCACAGCCACGACCCGAGCAAGCGTATTTCTCAAAAAACCCCGCAATTGAGAAATACTTGGATCTGATTGGCTTTAAGAGGAGGTTGACGGGTTTGTGATTGACTAGTTTGCGAGTTTGCGGGGGTTTTGCGAATAGAGGGAAAATTGCGGCGTTTTTGAGAAATGCTCCCCAACGCCATCACCACTGATGGTGGCGGTCGTTGGGTTGTCATGCTAGCACGACGTCTATCACTGTTTGCCGCCTGATTGTATGAGCGACCCGACCAAAACATAAAGTGGAAACCATGTCTTTTGGCGGTAACTCCGTACTCGTACAATGTACCGGTAGAATGACTGCCACGGTATCCGGATACCCTAGCCCCATGCACGGACGTCAGCTGTTCTCGATCGTGTCTCGCACGATGCCTTCCGCGCGGTTGACTTCGAGTTGCAAGTCGCGTAGAATCATCGCCACCTAGAAACAACCCGTTTGATGCGTATACCATCGTAGGAAGACCGTCGCACCTCGTCGTCGTGGTTGGGCTTGTCACCAAGAATGAGCAATTTGATGGATTTCGCGACACTGAGGAGGCCAGCTTTCGCCGTCGAATGAGCTGCGTGCAGCCCTCGCAGCTGGGCGTCGCGTCGCTTCTGGCACGCTTCTTTTCGCCGTTTTGCGTCGAGCTCGACCTCTTCCTTGCGTTGCTGCAGCCACGCCCGCGCCTAAGACGATGTCGCATCAACGCTTGCTTGCTCATGCACGACGACGACGAACCTTGTTGACGTCGTTTTGTGCCAGCATGAGCGCTTTGTGAACCATCGGTTTGTCAAACCCCTAGTCGCAGATACAATATAGTAACATAATAGAATACTGTCGTGGTAACCTCGATGAGAAGCTCGACCATTTCTGGGTCTGCGCCTTCGCATGCCTTGGCGAGACGCTGCGCTTCGACACGGTTCTGGACGGATTGAACGACCGACTTGCTCGTCGCGAGCCCTTTCTTGTAGCTGGTCGTGACTACACCGCCTGTGGTTTAGTAAACAAACAGCACACAAGGGTGTACCGATGCGCTGGGCATGACGTCGCGTGCGAAGCGCGGTCTGGAGCCCGCGGTGCTTGATCGACTTGGGGCATTGCTGGCTGTTTTCCGATGCGTACCACGTGTAAAATTCGTTGAAATCTAGTGCCACCGAGGATGATTGTAGCATCGACAATCTCGAGAATACCATACCAATGGCGCCACTTCCGTCTTTATCAATGCTTTCCATTATTGCGCGCGCTTGGTCCATCGTAACGGGCTCACAGAGGTTGTGATTGAGTAAATGGTAGAGCTCGAGGACGTCGATTTGACCCGATCTACCACGGTCGTCAGTCGGATTCAACGCAATCCAACACGCGTACCCATCCGTATCGACCTCTCCGAAGGCTTCGCGGGCTTGTGCAAAGAGCCTCTCGACCTTGCGCGGGTCGGCAAAGTGCTCGCTGCCATCGGCAACGTTGATAAACGAGTATTTGTGCGCCGCCTCTCGCCACACTTGTTTCCAAATCGCATTGTCGTACTCGAACGTCACGCCGTCGTAAAAGTACTCGAACCCGAGTTGCCCGCTATTCCAGCGCGGCACAAATGTCGACGCAAACACCGCCATTTGGTTGGCCAAGTCGATCTCGTGGACATCTTCGAGGATCCATTTCATGCCGAATTCTACACACGACAATAATCGTGTCCACTCTCAACCACAATCCAATACACATTGCTCTACCCGAGCTGATGAAGCGGTAAAAGACTGTTTTTTTGCCCTGAAAGTCGTCGACAGGGTGCAATCGGGGCACGTCGGGGAAGCCCGGCACCGTGCGCACGCGCTTCTTGCGCGCCGGGAACACCCCACGCTTCCATTTACGGATGTTGCGTTGCAGATCGCGATAGTTCTTTTGAGCGTGAAGCTTCTTGCGGCGAAGCGCATCGAGACGACCTAGATAGCGCAAGTTGTCAATAAAACACGAATAAAACACACAAAACGGAAGCGGGGAGCCTGCCTACCATCGACTTTGTGGTCGACAACAATTTCAGCCAGCCAGGCACAGATCTCGCGCCACTCTACACCGACAATCACGCAACAAACATGAGCGCACGCTACTATACCGAATCGGCCGTTGCCATCTTGGTCAATGGCACGCATGCCAATGGCGAGCTGTTTCTTGGTCAGTGGAATGCAAAGCTCGTTGCGCAACAGCATGGCGAGCTCGCCGGCCCCGACGTACCCACCGTGGTCGGGGTCGTAGATCTCAAACGCATCGAGCACGGGCTGTTCCAACTGCGCCATTGCATGCGCCAGCGCTGCCGCTCGGTCGGCTTCTTTTTTGGCCGCCGCCTCTGTCGCGACACGCGCCGCTTCTCTTTGGGTGAATGACATCCAGTGTTGAGAGAGCATGATCTCGTGGGCCGTCTCGGTCAGAAGCAGATGTGCTCGCTTTTTCTGGAGTTTGAGGTGCGTCGCCTTACTCGACTTGGTGGTCGTCGGATGGGCGCGCTCGAACGTCTTCAAGAGCACGCGCGTTCGGGTGTACACGTGCTTCTGCAAGCCCGACGCCATGGTGTGCGTCTTGTTGTGGCAGTGACCGCAGAGACCTTTTTTACAACCCTAGTTATACAAAACGTACGTCATTTGGTCTAGATCAATTGGAAAAATGCACCTTGCAGACACGCTGGGGCCGGTCCACGTAGCACTCGGCGCACATGGGGTCGTTGGCGTGCATCGCTATAAAGTCGATCATCTTGCTCCGATGGCTGGCGCGATGGCCGCTGCCGTGGTAAACGCCAAAGCACGCATCGCAGTACGGCTCGTGGCAGTCGATGCATTTGAGCACGCCAACCGCGCGCTCGCACGTCAAGCACAGCGGCGCGTGGGGGTACTTGTCGACGGTAGCGTATTTCTCATCCCTAGTACGCATGTCAATACTCAACAAAAATGGACAACATGTCGTCGTCGTCGTACATGGCCCGACGAAACTGACGCCGGCAGTAGTGGCGCCGAAGGGTGCGTTGAAAGGCTACGATCGGCCTGCGGTACGCGGCCATCGACGCCACGACGCGTGCGTAGGCAGCGACTTGTTCCTTGCGTCGGCGGTACCAGCGCTGGAGCTTGGTCGCGTTCCGGCGCCGACGCGCCCGACGACGCTGGACAAACCAGACCACGATGCGCACCGTGGCGTTGCGTCGGCAGCTCTGACGCCGGTAGTAGCGCCGAAGCCGCACGAGGAACCGGCGCCAATCGGCTTGGAGATCAATCGCCGTCTGCTCGCGGCTATGCGATAAAAGGCTTTGAACCCACGCGTGGAGCTCGTGTGTTTGCAAAAGCGGATGCGGGTAGTGCAAGCTGACGGCGGTGAACCGGCGCGTAGTACGGTTCGCAGGATCCCGCTGCGTCGGCGTCTCGGGTCCGCGCCCTTGCCAAAAGACAAGCAACCGCGGCAGCTTCGCGTCCTCGAGCTGGTACTTGGCCGCGATGCTTTTCCTAGCCACAGGATTCTCTGATACGTTGCAAGAATGCTTGAAGAGCCTACGATGCGTGCCGCTGCGTGGCGTCGATGCAGCCAAAGGCGATGCGTTTGTTCTTATAGTACGACGTTGCGACAGTTGCAAACGCTTTGGACATGCGCGGGGACGGCGCAGTCCACGGCAAGTAGGCGAGCAGTAGCACCCACTCCTTCCCGCTCACGGCCGGTGTCACCAGTGCCTGCATCGCGTCCGGCGCCAGTTGCGGAATGTCCGTGCCCAGTTCGATGCGGCGCGCCACCTAATGTCGATTTCAATAGAAACGTGCCGGCACAGGTGGTTTTTGGTGAACCTTGTAGTCTTCCAACGCGCGGGCTTGCGCAAAGCGGCGCCGACCGAGCTTGCCGCGCCAGAGACGCTGGAGAAGCCTTGCAAAGTATATGCGGCGTTCGCCGGCCGTCTCGGCCCAGAGCTGAAACCACTCGGCAAATGCTTTCGCGACGTGCGTACGCTTGAAGAGACTCTGTGCTTGTGTATACAGCACGTGGTACGCGCGCGCTTCGTCCGTGTGCACGATCCAGCTCACGAGCGCGCGCATCTGTCCATGCCCTTGCGCAAATGCATCGACCTTGGTGCGGAGCGCCGCCGCGGCTTCCTGAATACTGCGCAGTTGCTGCCACCGACGCACAAGATGGCGCACGCGAAACCGATTGGCCCGCGCGCCTTGGTCGTTGCTCAACCGCGTCCACGCGCGCGCCGTGACCCATTGGGAAAGGCCGCGCTGCAGGCCACGTCGGCGCCATTGCGCAGCAACTATCCAACGATGTCATGGGCACAGTTAGTGTCCTTTGATCGATGTTGTCCAATATACCAGCATGTTGCCGAACGACGTACGCGTGCAGGGCGGCCAGGTGCGACCGCAGCGATGACGCTTCGCGCTGGCGCCGCGCTAGGCCTTGCACAAGGTGGTCATAGACGTACACCGAGCGCCATTGGTCCAAACTGGCGACCACAAGCCGTGCGTGATGCCGCTTCTCCATGGCCCGGACGTGTCGCATCTGCGCTGTGTGGCGGCGCCACGCATAGACAAACGTCACCTTGCGCTGCATCGTCCATACCCTCTTGTGGACGATGTCGGCAAGAACATGGTCATATAGGCGCTACCACCGACGTGTCGAGAAAAGCTCATGGCATCGTCCTGCGTAGTACCTGGAAGACCTTGGTTTGTCGCGAGCGCAACGCAAAGGACTGTGCTTTGTGCTTCTTGAAGCGCATCTCGCGCTGCCGCACCAGACCACTTCGCCACCGACAAAGCGTTTTCTTGCGCAGCACTTTTTCAAAATGCCACTGGGCAAGTTGCCGAAGCCGCGCCGACGACCGAAGCAAGTGGACGTGCTGGAGCGCGCGGGCAATCCCTTTCCACGCTAAAAAGGCTTTGGTAACACCTGCGTGTCGTTTTCGAGCCCAGCGGGCCTATCCAACAATTTCACCTGAGTATTGTGTACCAGTATCGCTATGTGATGATGAGAGTACCCGGACGCGACGACCGAGCTGACGCATAAGAAAAGCGTGCACAGGCCGGTTGAGCACGCAAAGAAGGTGGCACCAATCGATGCGCACGCGCTTGGCCGTGCGACGGCCCATGTGACCGCGGTAGACTCGCTGGAGCGTCATCGCATTTCGTCCGCGCCATTTTTGAACTTGGAGCTCGAGCTGCGCCATCGCCTGCGTCCCTCGACTGCGCAGTATGGCTGGCGCGACAACAAAGTCCGGTGGCAGCGACTGGACGAGCGTATTCACGCGGACGTCAATGAGCGGCTGCACGCGGCGTCGAGCGACGTGGCCACGGTACATGCGTTGCATCGCGATTGCTGCCCGGTGTTGCGTTCGTTCGACGCGCCGTGCGTCACGGTTAGCACACTTGGACGCGAGACGCTCTTGCACTGCCCAGAGACCTTGTACGATGCGTCGC
Organism: Saprolegnia parasitica CBS 223.65; assembly: GCF_000151545.1. NCBI lineage: Eukaryota > Oomycota > Saprolegniomycetes > Saprolegniales > Saprolegniaceae > Saprolegnia > Saprolegnia parasitica. Next base: position 53,122 of record NW_012156473.1, on the reverse strand, counting down.
ACTACTGCCGTTAGCTGTGCCGACCGAAAGCTGTGCCAAGTGCGCTAGTTCAATTGTATGAATGCGCCACGCACAAAATAGAAAAAAGGTACCTGGATACGACACGCAGGAAAGTACCGGCGGCGCGCATAGAGTTTTGGATACGCGCGGGCGTAGTTGGTGCGTGCGGTCGCGTGCCGCACACAGCGCTGGATACGGCGGGCGCTGACGATTCGTCGAGATGCGTTGGCGCAGGCGGCGGGAAGCACGTGCTCGTGGACGTAAGTCGTGGCCTCCTGAGCGAGCGCAGCACGACGAGCGAGTGCGACGCCGCGGCCATGGTGCCCGCGGTAGACGCGCTGGAGCAACGCACTCGCGCGACTCTGTTTTTGGCGTCGATACGCGCGGTAGAGCACTTGATTGTGGTAGGCCCGCTGGATTCTGGTGGCTGCCATGATCTCTTGCTTGGCGACTCGGCGCCGAGAAGCCTCACGCCGCGCCAGAAAGCCGCGCACCAATCTAGGTCGATGTCGGTACCCGTTCATGCATGTGACAGAGTCGTCGTCGTACCGCTGCGAGTGGATGGCACTGTGTCGCTGGCAGGCAGCTAAGTGGGCGCAGTAGAGACGGTGGCGGAGCCGTCGCGCCATGGCTTGTCGCCACGCGCACTGGATTTGAATCGCGTGGAAGGTATGAATAGCATGCGTCCGCGCTCGAGCTTCGGCCGCCCAGGCGCTTAGGATGTATCGAGAGCGGTGCTCAACTTTGGTTTGCAGCAAAAACAACATGCGTGCCAAACCTATTGGTATCGATCGTTTGTGGCATGCAAGGCGTCAGCGTAGAAAGCACCTGCGAGCTGTTCGAGACGATGTCGCTTGAACGCGTGCTCGCGCGCGCGGTGGGCGTCTGTAAACGTCTACGAGTTCGTTGGTAGCGTTGAGGCGAGGAATATGTCAATGGTCCAAGTATAAGATTCGGTGCACCTGCCACATGCCAAAGGCGCGACGCCGCGCGTGCTCAAAGTTGGCTGATACGATGCGCACGACGGTCTCGGTGGCCATGCGCTTGGCGAAATCCGTGTGCTTGGACGCCTTTAAAAACTGAATCGGAAGATTCTTGCCGACGCGATGCATGGTGTTCTAGCCATTCCCAGCGTTAGCGCTGCGTCAAACGCGGTTCGTCCTCGTACGCGGAGGTGCTCGAGGTCGTTATGCTCCGTGTTGATTGCTGCCAAGGGCGCTTTGCCATACTTGAGCGCTGGCTTGGGACCAACGCCATACACTCTGCGCTTGGCGGCCAGCGAGTGCGTCTCCATGCTTGGCGGCTGCTTCTTCCGTGCGGCGAGCTCGGCCAGGGTTGGGAACGACGGGGGTGGGGCGTCGTCGCGCTCGAGTCGCTCTGGCCGCTTCCACGGGCCTTGTTGCGCCTTAATAAGCTGGGCAATACGCAGCTTGGACGACGGTGGCGCGCGTGCTTCGGGTGTCGCGTCGCGCTCCCCCTACATAAACTGTAGAGACGCTTTGAAATTGGGTGCATACGACGTCGTTGTCTTGACCCGACAAGAGGCCTGTGCAGTCAGCCATTCATGCAGCATAGATCGTAGTGCGTAGAGACGTACCCGTGGGAAGGTCTGAGAAGAAGAGACTCGGGTTGCGCGAGTACATGCGGGGCGGCGCTCGCGGCGGCGTTTCCCGAAAGATCGGGTTCGCACCACTCTGATTGGCTATATTGGCATGACAAGGCGCGTTTGGATTGGCTGTTCGGGTTATATCAATCTGGCAAGTCCGACCTTGAGTTTCTGACCTCCAAACGGATGAAGCGCGGCGCAGAGCCTCGTGTGGAGTAGGTAGTCACTTTTACTATTATACCAATCCAACAAGAAGCAATGCAGTCAACGTAGGAGTAGCTACACTCGAATTGGCGCCACACGAACCTTCTCGATCGAATCTGCGAAAAACCACACATTTCTTGATTTTTAGGTCACCCAATGCAAAAAAGCGGCAGAATGACCACCCCATGTCGCTGCATAGCGCAACTGAAGGCGTCCGACCTTGACGTAAGAGGGCGGAACACGAGCTGCGTTCCCACAGATACGCGTCCCCGTTGGGCGGTCTTGTACTGCTCTGGTTGGTATTTGGCTACCATCAACGTCTCCAACCAGATACGAGCACTCCATTTAGCACCTCCGCGCCATAACGTCCCTGACGCGACCTTGCAGCGGAACCTGATCCAACAACTTGGTCCGACCATGGTGCCGGACAGTCGTTTGGGTGCGAGCAGGATGTGCCACTTGCGTCTCTATGTAAATTCCATCCGGTACTGGATATCCGGATGGATGCGCGAGATGGCCCTTCGAGGTATTTTGCATTTCGCCCGCTTCTCGAACAACGACGATGCTGGCCCGGTCCTTTGCCGCGATCTCCAAGCGCACTTCGGTCGCGCGCCGCTGCTTCTCGGCCGAGGGCGGTCCGTACGAGCACCGCGCCGTGTCGGCCGAGACCCTCGCGACGCTCAAGGAGCTCTTTGGCGACCGCGTCTCGACCGCTGCCTCGGTGCGCGAGGTACGTAGCATGCGCTAGCCCATGCGTGCCGCCTCACGCTGCCTCTCTGCATGTCTAGCACCACGGTACGGACGAGTCGTACCACGCGCCGTGCCCGCCCGACGTTGTCGTCTACGCCGACAGCACGGAAGAGGTCTCGACGATTCTCAAGCTCTGCTCGGCGACCAAGACGCCGCTCATCCCGTTTGGCGCTGGCTCGTCGCTCGAAGGCCACATCTCGGCGCTCCACGGTGGCATTGCACTCGACCTGACCAACATGAAGTCGATTCTCTCGGTACGCACATCATCATCTTTCTCATCGTGCGCATGCTGATGCTCGTCTGCAGGTCGAGCAAGAGAACATGAGCTGCCGCGTCCAGTGCGGCGTCACGCGCCTCCAGCTCGAGTCGGAGCTCCGCGCGACGGGTCTCTTCTTCCCCGTGGACCCCGGTGCCGATGCGACGCTCGGTGGCATGGTCGCCACCAACGCGTCGGGCACGACGACGGTTCGGTACGCACGCATGCCGCCTCTCGTTCCAGTAGCATCGTTTGACTCGTGTCTTTTAGCTACGGCAACATGAAGTCGAACGTCCTCGGGCTCACGGCGGTCATGGCCGACGGTCGCATCATCCGCACTGGTTCCAAGTACAACGATCAACGTATCAATGTATCAAT
>NW_012156473.1:46019-48695 GCF_000151545.1 Saprolegnia parasitica CBS 223.65 | reverse complement strand
GCAAAGTGAGGGTATGGTGCAGACGCGGGGTCGACTGTAGAAGAGATAAACTAGACACAAGGATGCTACCTTGGTCATCTCAAAGGTCCACCGGTCACGACCGACTGTTGTTTGCTTTCATATATAGATATCTACATGGAGCAGCCCTGCATTGGCGCCGAAGGAGCGTCTCGAGTCGGCGTTGCTTGACGGCCTCGCGCTCGCGTCGAAGATGCTCGAGGCGGCTGGATGAAGACCACGATGACTTGGCTTTCTTCGTCTTCTTGAGCTTCGTGTTCGTCGTATTACCGGCACAGTCGAGCGCGTCAGCTTCCCGCATATCATTGGCGGCGGCCATGAGCACCACGGGCCGGCTCACGATCGCAGCCATGGGCGCTGCACGTGGCGCCTCGGTGGCGTCGTTGTCGTCTTGGTTCTGCTGGAGGGCAGGGTTGCGAGGGCGGCTTGCGTCGGCCTATCTGGCAGTGGACCGGGCTCAGTGCGCCGCCGAGCGCGATGCCGTCGTCTGTGCACTGCTTGATGCTGGCGACCGGCGGCGGCGCGGTCTTGTCGGGCGCAAAGAGGTCGATGGCCGGCTTGGTCTTCTCGAGCGCCTCAACGCAGCCGTCGAGGTCCGCTTGCGCTTCTCGCGCAAGGCAGCGCGCTCTGCCTCTTCGTGCAGCCGCTCGTCGCGCCGGACCTTCTTGATGTTTGCGCGCGTCACTTCTTGTGCTTGTGGATCGGGTTTGCAACTCGATCTGGTTGTAATTGGCTCCATTCTTGATTCTTTTTAGCCAATCACAAGACTTGTTTCACGACCTCCAAGTAGTGTGAGCACCATGCAGCACAACGACGAGTAGCTGCCCACAGACGCGCCAGCACCACGTAGCAGCCGGGTATACCTCTCCAGACACTTGTTGAATGACGTACATGTCGTTTCCGACACTGCACGTAGCGCAATCACGCGGAAATCCATTTTCCATTTTCGAGGTGGTGGCAGAATTGCCCAAATACTCTACGTGATATCACGGGGTTCCAAAGCTCCAAGGACCGTAAAACTGGCTGCCACAGTTGGCGATGGGTTTCGACCCGGTGTGCGACCATCTTCTTGGTCGCCGTCGTTGCTTGGGCACTCACACCAAACTCAAACTGCCGAGCGTCGGTTTTCAGGAAATTCGACATGCAATTTCGGTTGGAAATGCGGCGAAATCGCGGAAACCGAGGACGCTGTCTCTTTTGGTTCATGTGAGAGAGTGTGGTGCACGTGGCCGAGGGAGGCAAAGTGCGCGCGGTACCACTGCGTGATGAGGCCTTGTATCCCGTACAGTATTTCAGTATGGCAAAAAAGCACAGTACTAATAGTATATCAGAAATTGTTTGCCGCTGTCATTTGCTCTCGCTACAGAGCTCGCACGGCGATGTCACATAGCATTTCGGACTCCCCAAAGTGTGGTCTAGCACTCTGGCAAGTATGGGCGATTTCATTTTCAAACTTCATTCTGGTCGATCCGCCGGCGCGGCCGGCCTGTGTTGACCAAAATATGGTAATTCTGGTTGTAAATGGCGAACGCCAATAATGAGACAGTGAGGACCGGCGACGCCAGAAAGACGACGCCGAGGCTCCTCGAGCACCACTGACGCTGCTGCGTTGTGCTCGAGGAGACTCCATCAGCATTCTCTACGCCATCATGAGGTGTCGCTCGGTCGCAATGCAGCGTCTCTCGTCGGTCTCCCTCATTTTCGTCGACGCCAAGGCCAAGGCGTTTCAGCCAATCCTAGCGACAAGATGTTCGATGTGTGGCCAATCCGAGCGACCAGACGTTCGATTTGTGGTCAATCAGAGCGGCCAAGATTTCGAGCAAATCGCCAGACCGCAGTTCTCGAACCCGCCAGCCCAGGCACGTGGTACGTGGCAAGCCGTGCGCAGGCCTCAGGCAGGGACGCTCACGCGACGTCGCTGCAGGTATGGCGCAGCTTATCTATGCGTGACGAGCCACCGAGTCGGCCCTTGGGCGGAGTCCTGGCCAATTTTTCCACGGCCTCTCGCACGTTGGCCACGGATCGCCTCCGAGATGCGCTCCTCCAAGCTCCCAAGACCTGCGACGACGCTGCGAGCGATATATGTTTAGCATCATGACCGCCGCGACGTCAAGCGCTTGCGCGTCCAGAACGGTTCGCGCTGCGGCCACATATCCGATCCGACGGCGCGTCCACGCTCTGGTTGCTGCCGCCACACTCTACTAGTACGTACATCCCGTCAACGCTCGAATCGTGTCTCGACGTCGAGCCTGCATGCGGCTACTCGCACCGGCCGTCGTGCGCTGCGCTTGTATTCATCGCCATATCCTCTTCTTCGTGGCCGACAGCTCACGGCCAACGTCGGCACGCTCTACTGACGGCGGCATCCTAATGCCCGAGCCACACGGAGATGCTGGGGACCTCAGCAGGCCGTGACGGCAGCGATCATCAGGACGAGCGCCATGACATAGAGAATTGCTTCATAGTATATGCACGTTTTTCCATGTCTCGCTCCTTTGTTTGACACGTCTTTCGAGTCTACGATCGAGATATCTACTACGACTTTGAGTTGTGTGTAGCCTCCTCGTTTACGGCGCAAGCGTACCACGGTCTTCTGGCGTCGCTAATCTGCTACGTGATACGGGGTGTTTTTGTGCTATCTCCTAGAGCACTTTAAGA
>NW_012156473.1:43120-45648 GCF_000151545.1 Saprolegnia parasitica CBS 223.65 | reverse complement strand
GTGGCACAAATTGTACCTAGAGTATAACATTTACTGTAGACAACAGGACATGATAGCTTTTAATGAAATAGCCGACTGCCAGCGCACCACAATGCTGCACTAGACCCGAGACCCTCGATTCTCGCCTTTCCCGACGTACATACCTTCCTAACAGACATATCTTGTACGGGGTTAGGAAAAAGATGAACGGTAAATCCGATCAAATCGCTCGTCTTGATTAGACAAATTGATTGCCCAATCATAATGTCCGGCCACAGCGCAATGCATCTGCCGTGAGCTCGACGCCCGAGCTCATCGAGCGCATTGCGAGCTTCGTTGCGCACCAGTGGACCTTGAAGCAGCTACGAGCAGCGCTTCTAGCCATGCCACCGGCGATGACCGCGCTCCACGTCCTGCTCCCGACGCCCAGCGTCGACGTTGCACGGCCCGAGATCTGGGCCCTCAGATCGCCCACCGACCAGATCCTGCAACATCTACGCCACTCCATCGCGATTGACGCTAGCGTTGGGTCGAGGTAGTCGGCGATGTGCAAGTCTTGCTTCGGCTACAGCCCGTCGTCGACCATGTCACGGTCACGGTGCCAGCGGCGTGGACGTCACATCAAGTACGCACGGAGAGCCACGCCCTTTCTAGGTACTAGTACCCATGACCATCGCGTCCGTCGTCATCGGTGGCGCGACGCCGCCAAAGCCGAAAACATCCCCGTCGGCGATCCAGACGTAGAGCGTCTGCGCAGCATCGACTTGTGCAGCCGCGACGAGCACGCAGCGTCTGGAATCTCGATGATCTTGAACGACCTCTCGGACTTGACACTACGTGGACACTTTCCCGCATCGGTCGCAGCCGCCATTGCAGACATGCTCGTTGCCGGCGCCTCTATCTCGTCCAAACCACGTTGCCTCACCTGACGGACGAGGTTGCAATGGTCTTGTGCCGTGCGATTGCATCTTGCTCGAGTCTCTGGGACCTTTGTCCTTGAGAATATACCGATTGTCGGTGATGTCTTACTGCAACAAGTGTTGGAGCGCCAAAAGACGCGAGTGAAACCGATGCGACCTCTCGAACGGAAACTCTTCGACGCGACCTTCCAGATCTAGCAACCAGTCAGTCGAGAAGCTATTGACGCCGATGGAACAATAGCTAGCTCAAAATACTCACTGATATTTATGACACTCAATTTGGATTTCCACCGGTTGTTGGTAACTCGCCTGCCGCCATCGTACGACCAACGGCATCCCCGTTCTAACAGCAAGGAACGCTGCCGCGCGGTCTGCGCAGCGTCCGCCTCGAAGACAACTTGACCAGTATCAAGATTGCACACGTGTTGCGAACGGTCGATGCACGGGCCAATGGCGAGCAAATCGTGCTGCAAGACTGCATCCCCGAGAACGTGCGTCAGTTTTGTGGCATGCTGCCTTCGCCGCCGCGGCGGACTTAGAGGGCTACCTCCTTCTGCATGCGGCCAGCGCCCCGCGGGTGCATTTGGCCATGGGTCGATTTGTGGCGGTGCGCTTGTGGCTAATTAGTGACGCACCCGAGATGTGGTCGCGCCTCTTTGAGCTCCTGGCGCGGCTTGTCTCGCTGCAGCAACTTTAGCAAAAAACACTGCCCAACGAGAACGGATCGGCCATCGCGCAACAGCTGCGCGACTGCTCCAGGCTCCAGTATCTCGACGTGCAAGCCCCCGATTTGGAGGCCTTGCAGTGGCTAGCGCATGCTCCGTGCCCTACGCGCGCTCCGCCTTCAGAGCACCTCCACCGAGGGCTCGCAACGCTTGTCACGAGCCTCACGACCACTTTTCCAGTGCTGCGCTGGGTGAGAATTCAAATGCATTGGTACGATGCAGCACACATGAAAGACGTGCTCGCCAAGGCCAACATCGCACTCGAGTCCGCGCCGTCCGGTCGCGAGCCCAAGGTGAAGCGGGATGTGTACGACTACTGGAACGCCAAGCACTCGCGTCTCGTGGCCTTTGCGTGGTGTCCATACGCTTGGTGTAAAGGCTCTAAGGTAAGAGTATTTAATCGTATCCCAGATACTATACTGGATGTTATGTGCATTGTAGGCGTCTCCACGGTCCTGCTCGGCTCGGCTTCAAGCCGCCTCGAAAAATGGAGTGTGAGGGGCAAAACCGACCAAGCCGTCGGCTCCACGGCTCGAGCCGGGCCGCAGAGACGCCTATTGCATTGTCGTGTCCGATACAGGATCAAGGAACATTTTCTGGATCGATGTACGACACGTTTTAATGTTTCCGAAGGGCAGACCCAGCTCTCACTTTCAAGATTGGCAACGAGTTGATCAAAAATGTGGACAATACTTTTTTAGTAAAAGTTAGATACATGAAGGACCTATCGCTTACTCCCAGAGGTAACACTTCTTGGTCGGGTTCATGGCCGAGTTGACAGGGCAGTTGAACGCCGTGGCGAACGCGGGGTTGTTCTGGACGGCGCCGTAGATGCGGAAGTTGCCCGGCGGGTGGACGTCCTTGAGCATGCGCTCAATGTACTTGTCCGTGTTCTTGGAGCACC
>NW_012156473.1:34784-41893 GCF_000151545.1 Saprolegnia parasitica CBS 223.65 | reverse complement strand
GTACTCGGAGAGCTTGGGGTGGCCGGCCGCGAGGATGTTCTTGATGACGGCGTCGTTCTTGGCCGCAATGACGCTGAACGACGTGTCGATCGTCGAGCGGTCCGCGGGAATGACGGCGTTCTTAATCCAGCCACCGCACGCGTACTGGTAAAAATCCGTGCAAGGGTCAGCGTCCCGGTCCATGAGGTCAGCGACCTCCTTGGGGAACTCGGTGACCGAGCCCGCGAGCGCCGTCGCCGCCAAGGCGCCGAGGGTAACGATGATCTTGACCATACTGGTGGTAGCTGGTAAAAGAGAGAATGAGTCGAGTTGTCGAGCGGCGCCGGCAACGACGAGGGTTGTTACAGTGTACAGTGCAAGGTGAAAACAGACGGCACCCAACTCAGAAATCATGACCAACCCTCGTCCGACAGATGGCAGGTTTTCAAGAGCTCGACGTTTGCACAAGCACGTGAGTTCAACGGGTACGATTACAGGGTTAGGTACGACAGCCGTGCGAGTGCACTAAAATGGTGGGCACAGAAGCAGCGTCCGCCCAAAGGGGATCGGTTCAAGCCAAGATTCCATTGCGCGGAGCGGCTTTGCTCGATCACTGCATTTTCCACCTAGGTGCTGACCAGTGACGCCCCACTGGGCACGCGCTTAGCACGCGTTTTGATGTCGAGTCGCCAAACAATCGAGGCGCCTGCAAGAGCCACGCTTCATTGGGTAGGTTTTACACCCACGAAACGGAGGAGATGTCGTCGATGAGAGCGGGCGACGTCGGGCTTAAGCTTAGCGTAGTGCAGAGCTTCCTGGTCGTACTGCGATAGTTGTTGCTATGATGCAGGTGACGACAGGTAGAAGTCGACGATATGGGCTGCGTTGAGCCGGTGCTTGTAGCCCCGCCTCAATGCTCCCACCATTTTTCGTCCTTTTCACGACATTTCACCGTCGAGTGGTAAACCTGCGACTGAGATTCTCAGTTGCAAGAGGCCTTTCTGATCAGGAAACGAAAGGGATCGGCGCACCGTTGGAATTGTGCTTGGTGACAAGGTCGTCTGAAAATGCCTCCATCGGACGGCTAATCAGATTCTGAAAACCATGTGTGTTGTGTGCCCTTTCTAGCCCCACACTGGAAAAACCTACAATACCGGTACAGGTAGGTAAAAATGGGGATCAGCACGTAGTCGCTTCAAGCCTGCATTTTCATTCGTCACGAAATTCGCATCAAATCTGACTAGCGTGAATGGAAAATATATTCGTTGATACTATTGCTGGTTTAAGTATTGTACATGTAGGTTGTAAAAAAGCTATTGGGGCGTACGCGGGAGATTTTCTATGGGCACTGTTATTGCAGTTTCTGTTTTAACGTTAACGTTATCTGATTTTGAGAAAACAATCCTTGAGACGGACCGTCCAGTGGGTGACATGTTGAGAACATTCTGATGGACATGTTTGCTGACAAAGTTTAAATGCGGTACCGGTAGTGGTTGACCCAACTGAAACTGATAACTGCGTTATGAGATTACAAACGGCGGTGTGAGACTCAGTTTGATGCTTTGGCATGGACGTTGCACGACACTTCACGCCTCCACCGCTAGCTACTGCTAGCCGTGGAGGCGTGAAGCGTCTCCTAGCTGAGGCTAATGGCCCACAAACAATGGCTCGGTCAGTTCTAAATTATGCCCCTACGTTGCGGTCAGAATCTAGCGATATTGTGGACGCACCCATCGCACAGGTTTTGTATTAGTATTCTGGCTTGCTACGCGTTGTCCCACGTGCGATGGCACGGTCAAAGATGGTCAAAGGCGATTGTTGCTGAAGCGCACATTAATACATGTATCGAGTCTATTTCGATATACCAGTAATTTAAAGTGAGCTGGTTATGGAGGTGGACTTTAGACTCAGACCGTGTTGTGACTGGCGGCAGCAGCGAGGCATTGCCGTCTCGAAGGCCAGGCGCATGGATGATGCAAGCCGAAACGATGTGGTCGCGGGCCAGGCGTCGTGGCGCAGGACGTTAATCATTCGGAAGAGACACAGCGCTCGAGTATTCAGCAGCAAATGTTGCAGGTGCAGATTGGTCAAGAACCGTGACGCGATTGGTGGCCGCTCGGGATGGAAGACTCGGTTGTTTCGGGCTAGCCAGACAATGTGGAGCACGCAAGCGCGTACATGTAGTCCTAAACTATGCTGCTCGTGGCAGTGGACCCATGAGTCATGTGAGTGGGCGCTGCGATGATAAAGCCGAGTCATCAGTATCGGGGGGAGATGGGGAGGCTTTGGCTGTAGAAGCAACATTCACGGGAGCTACATTTTGTAAGACTACAAGGCTATTAGCTTATAGTTGAGGCAATCTATATTCCCTTGTGTTGAGGTCACTGGGTTGAAACGGTCACATCCACCGCCTTCGACCGTCCGATTCTACTTTATTCATTATCAAGCCCACTATAGCAGCAAAACCGCTTTTAAGATGTTAGTGTACGCGGCAAGTCCTTCCGTTAGTGAATACATTCGTTCATAGCCACGAGTACCAGCCCTTGCCCCAGAGCGCTCACTGCATCGGGGTGTCGTGTTGGGTGACCGCATACATGGCCGTCGCAAACGCAAATACTGTGTACTCGGGACTTGATTTAGGCAGGCGGAGGCAGGAGCGCAATCCGCGGAACGACGAGGTGACGTCGCGGCCACTCGTGTTGGGCGAGGTGGAGAAGACGACGAAGAGCAGGCGCTCGGGCTCTTGACGAGGCTGTGGTGCAAGTGCAGTTGAGCGACGCGTGCCACCTTGACGGCAATCGTCCATGGACTTGGCAGCGGTAGGTCGGCGCGAAAGCGCGATCGTTCCGGACTCGCCAGACGTTGAACCAGACGCAGGCGCGGAGCACGGGCCAGAGGTAGCGGAACGCGGCTTGGTGCATATTGGACGCCGTCTTGGGCGTCGAGTAGAGGTAGCCGGAGAGCGTAGTCGGCAAGGTCACGCCCAAAGGGACCGTGACGGCGTGAAGCGTGCTCCACACGTCCTTGATGAAGTCACAGTCTACGAGGAAGTGGCGGTACGTCTCGTGCGCGGGGCAGAAGAGGCACGCTTGGTCGGCCCTGTCGAGCCAGTGCAAATGTGCGCGGAACTTGACCGCGCGGAGCATCACTTGGTAGATGAAGTCGGCGTACTTGGGTAAGATAGCGTCGGGGAGCCGGAGCTTGGCTGCGGCGGCTACGGCAGCAGGCGCCTTGTAGAAGTCTTCCTCGACGCCCAGGTGGCGGGTCGGTAGCTGCAAGCGCGTCCGTGGCGGGGCACGACGTCGGCGGGCTTCGGCGGGCGTCGTCTCGGTCAACGACTTGGTAACTTTGTGGAGGCGAACCAGCCATGGCGGCTTGGGTTAGCGTTATCTTCGTGTTACAACGGCATTGCATTCGTCAATACTAGCAAACTTCTTCGTTTGCTCACCGGGCTGTGGCTGCGTAGACGGCGGTGTGGAGGCTCGTCTTGATGTTCTGTAGCGATCTGCGGGCGCCTGTGAACTCGAGTGAGGCCATGACGACACTAGAGCTAGTACTGAATCAAGAACCCGTGGGTTACGTAGCTCCATTGTCGATCGTACCACACCAACGACATGAAGCTCACTCTATCTTTTTACTCCATGGCATCCCAGCCTTATTGGCTCTAGGGTCATGTTCATCCATGACATGTCTTATACGGGCAGCACTGTGCGGTCTCGTTCGCCGCTTCGACTACCGCGTGTGGGCAGTTTCCGAGCGCTACGAGTACATTGCTAATATTTACGATGTACAATGTGATTTCACACTGTGCCCAACGGGGTGTCCGTGCCTCGCTAACGAGAAACGCAAGTCAGCGGCAAAGAAAAGGAGTATCAGAGCCCAGGCTCTCTGACACGTTTTTCGTGACACGGCGCCACAAAGTCAGACGTTTGCACTTCTCAAAGCTTGGCACTTCACGGGTTCACTTTTTGAGGTTCCTGTTTCTTTTAGACCAGAGTCTTGAAACACAATACTTGGAGTCTACAAGGCCCTAAATATGTCGGTTCTCATTTGGCGTTTGGACTAAGAAACGATTGGTTTCTTCAAGTACTTGTCCGCGAAGGATATTCTTCCACATCGCGATCCACCACTTGGTACTAGTATGCTCAATCTACTCATTCTATCCCAAACATATCTACTGTTTTTGAAAAGAGCTAAGAACAACCCCTCCTTTCGTGGCATGGATATTCTAGCATTGAGTTGTCGACACAAGTTTGCAAAAGTAAGACACTTCGCACCCGTATCATGGCCCTAGCCAAGTGTACGCGCTTATAGTGTTGTTATCAGACGTGCCGTTTCTGATAACCGTCTGGCCTGGAATGTCGCTCTGCATGCATTGTCCGTCGCCTTGCACTCAAGTGGCACATGGGAATGAAGCACCAACCTTTCGCAAACACACGTTAAGTTGGCTCGTCCATGTACATATGTACCTCGAGGCACGGCGCTATGTCCTTATACCGCAATACTGTACCGATCGGTGTACAACAGTGGCTTTGTCGCGTGACCAAGTTCTCAGGAACATTCTCAGACGTCTGATAATCGGATCTGACTGACATGGCCAATGAATGCTGTCAGCAGCTCAACGTGTTGCGTCGAGTGTCCAGCGGGCTCTGCTTCTCAGCGACTGCTTGCTTTTGAACGTCTCTAGTTACGGACCAATTCGCGTGTCTCGACACATGTCAACGCAAACCCTATTCAACGACCACGACATGCACGCCGCTGTGCTCAGATTATCCACGCATCAAGCTTTGTCGAGTATCATTTGTCTTGTACTAGTACTGCATACTCCATACCTGATGGCAGAAGAATCGACGAGTCGATCGTTGTGTTGGTGATTTCGTGCACGGCAAATGTAGCCCACATTTAACACAATTCAATTTCCGTTCAATGGTCAAGATCATCGCCTCCGCCAGCGCTCTGGCCGCTGTCGCCATTGCCGGCACCATCAACGAGATCCCCGCTGACATGCGCGCACTCATGGACACGGACGCGAACCCGTGCGATGACTTTTATCAGTACGCGTGCGGCGGGTGGTACAAGCAAGCTGTGATCCCCGCGGACCGTGCCAAGACCGACACGTCCTTCAGCGTCCTTGGCGAGAAGAACGACGCGATCATTCGCCAGATTCTCGGTGCGGGCCACCCCAAGGTGTCGGAGTACTACAAGTCCTGCCTCGACACGCGGACGCTGACCGCCGAGGGCCTCGCGCCCATCTCGAGCGACCTCCAAAGCGTCAAGACAGCTACGTCGGTGGCTGGCTTGCTTCAAGTCGCGGCCAACCTGAGCAAGAAGGGCGTCTATGCGTTCACCCAACCTGTGGTAGGACGCGCTTCATGCTTATTCCATCGACGCTTATGATGCTGTCTTGTAGGTGGCCCCGGATTCGCAGGATGCGACGGCCAACGTGCTCTACTCGGCCCAAGCGCCGTCGACGCTGACGCGTCAGCTGTACGTCAACCCGCAGTACTGGCGCGTGGTCCAACCCGCGTACAAGCAGTACATCACGTCGATCTTTAAGCTCGCGGGCAAGACGACGGCTCAGGCGACCGCGGCGGCCAATACAATCATCGACTTTGAGCTGCAGCTCGCGGGCGTTCAGCTCTCGAAGCTCGAGATGCTCGAGGCCAAGACGGCCAACTATAACGCGCTTACGTACTGTGATGCGGCAGCCAAGTACCCGCTCACGGTTGGCGCGCAGCTCCAAGCCTACGGCTTTCCCACCAAGAACTGCGATAGCCAAAAGATCATTCTCAACGACCTCGACTTCTTCGACCGTGTCGAAGCACTTGTCGGCGGCCAGTCGCTCTCGGCGCTCAAGACAATCTTCGAGTTCAAGGTCCTCCACACGTACGCGCCGTCGCTCGCGCCGTCGTTTGGCACGGCGCGCTGGAAGCTCTTTGGCAAGCTCATTGGCGGTGAAAGCGTCGAGCAGAGCCGCGAGAAGAAGTGCACGGCCGACATCCAAGAGAAGCTCGGCGACCTCGTCTCCGACTACTTCGTCAAGGCGACGTTCGACACCAACTCGGCTGCTCGCGCCGAGGAGCTCGTGCAGGCGCTGCAGACGTCGTTTAAGCAAGGCATTGCGACCGCCGCGTGGCTCGACGAAGAGACGCGCGACAAGGCGATCACCAAGCTCTCAAAGTTTGTGCATTTGATTGGCGCGCCGACGTCGCCCCAGACGTACCCGAGTTTGAACCTGAGTGCGACCGAGTACATTGCCAACATCAACAAAATCACGACGTTCGAGACCGACGCCAACTTACAGCTCATTGGCACCAAGGTCGACCGCACGAAGTGGAGCTCGCCCGCGGCCGAGGTCAACGCCTACTACGCACCGTACGTCAACTCGATCACGTTCCCGGCTGGCATTCTCCAGTCGCCCTTCTTCTCGGGCAAGTTTGACCCGGCCCGCAACTTTGGCGGCATCGGCATGGTCATTGGCCATGAAATCACGCACGGCTTTGACGACTCGGGTCGCAAGTACGACGGCGACGGCAACGTGGCCGACTGGTGGAGCGATGAGACGTCGCTTGCGTTCAACAAAAAGGCCAAATGCATCATGGACCAGTACAGCGCCTTCAACGTGCGCAGCGAAACGTCGGGCAACTCGCTCGGCAATGTGAACGGCCGCTTGACGCTCGGTGAGACGATTGCCGACAACGGCGGTCTCAAGACGGCGTTCCGCGCCTTCCACAACTACACCGAAACGGTGTCGCCCTCGGCGTTCACCAAGGAAGTCGGTGACAAGGTCTTCTTTCTCTCGTTTGCGCAAAACTGGTGCTCGAAGAACACGGACGCGTACCTCCAGCTTGTGCTTGAAGACGAACACCCCCCGGCAAGTTCCGCATCTACGGCGCCGTCCAGAACAACGATGCGTTCGCAAAGACGTTCAACTGCCCACTCAACTCCAAGATGAACCCGACCAAGAAGTGCTACCTCTGGGAGTAACTGTCGTATAGCATTCTTTTAACTCGTTGATTTGATTTTTGTCATGATCGCACCAGTTTTCTTCCATTCTCGATCTACCAGGTACGCCTTTTCTATCATCTATCTATCTATCTATCTATCTATCTATCTATCTATCTATCTAT
>NW_012156473.1:30176-34545 GCF_000151545.1 Saprolegnia parasitica CBS 223.65 | reverse complement strand
TGGACGCAATGAAGCGGACCAGCGGCGCGTCCCGGCTCGGCGCGGAAAACAGCGTTGGCGAAGACGGCAGCGCGTGGACTTGGAGCGTCACGCACACGGTCGCGGGCGACGTCGCGTCAAACGAGAAGCGTCGCGAGAGATTGTCGTTGAGGCCACCCGAGATGGCGCGATACGCGTTCGAAAAGATGTTGCCCTGCATCGTGGGTCGCTCTACAAAAACCATTTTTTGAGTCAAACAACTCCGGACGACCTCTTGTCGCACCTTCGCGGCGATCGGCCTCTCAGCTCGTCCATGGACGCTGCTTGGATGCCGTGGTTGGAGACCTCGTAGGCCCAGTTGACACCGCAGACCAAAAGCGGACCGAAGACAACGCCCTAGAGAGCCCGCGATAGAAAAAGGGATTCGAGACGACCGACGTTGTTGTGTACCTCGAGGCCAAAGACGTAGACACCAAAGACAACGCTGAGCGCCGAGACGTACGCATTGATGGACGTCAAGCTCTTCTCGTAGAGCACTTGATCGATCCAGGAAAACGCCACGTAATGAATGACAAAGAGCAGAAGGGCTTTGACGATCGACGTGGATGACCACAGCGCGAGCACCCACGGAATGCACACGAGGTACGCGGGGATGATGGGCACGATCGAAATGAAAAACGTGATAAAGGTTCCCAGGTACACGAAATCATTGGCCTAACCCCACCAATATCAATCTTTCAATGTTTTTTTCAAAAATCGAAACAAAGACGCGAGATGACGTACCATCATGCTCAGCGAGACCAACGTCACAATCGCGTGGAGACTTGAAATCTTCATTGGCAATGAAAACACGCCTTCGATCGAGCGTCGCAGCGAGTTGACGAGCGCCGGGCGTTTCTCGGGCGAAATCGGCATCAAATCATAGACAAACTAGCCATTTCTACACCATCAGCCCCGACAAGTCAAGAAGGAAGCGCTCAACGTACGCGCTCGATCGGGTCCCACTTGGTGCAGAGGAGGTAAAAGAGCGACGTGACAAAAAAGACGGCCTTGATCCCAATGCTGATGAATGCAATCACAAACGTGAGCACGAAAAACACAATCTGGAACACCGAGCCAAACGCCATCGACGAGATCTCGAGGCCTTTGCTCGTCCAGTCAGTCACGTCGGTCGAGGTCAGGTTAAACTGCGCGTACGCGAGGGTAAACACCTACCGAAATGCCACGTCAACCTTTTGTTCCATAAAAAACCATATATCGCAGAACGGACCGACGTCCACGTCATGTTGGTCGGAATGTCGAGCATCGTGGCGACCGTCGTCGCATTGATGATCGGGTCCGAGACCACTGGCACGGCGCCGTCGCTCGCGTCATAGTACGAAAGCACCAACGCTTTGAGCGGACCAAACCACATGGTCGAGTTGTATTGGCCCTCGATCTCGCGCAGGCCCGAGGCCACCATGGCCTTGCCGTTGTGCACTTGGTCGCCCCACATCTTCCGCGTGCGCTCGTCGTTGATGACGTTCGTGTGCACCCAGCTCGTAAAGTGCATGGCAGCGCGGGAGCCTTCCACGTAGCTCTCGGTACCGAGAAACACGAGGACAAAGACGCCCTAGGCGTCCCATTCAAGCTCACATTCCAATGCATCAAAGGACGTACGATCGTGCAGCAGCCCAGTAACAGCAGCGTCGAGACAAGAACCTCGTCCGACACAAAGATGCGGTAGTGAAAAATGCGCCGGTCGGCGACCCAGACAAACGCCACGACGCAGAGCAGGAGCGCGATCGCGAGCTGCACGAACGAGAGCCAGCTAAACATGCGCACGTAGATCGAGACGGCGCCGATCATCGCAAAGATGAAGATGCCGTTGTCGAGAATGAATTCTTGCATGCGGCGCTGCTTGTGCGCGAGGTCGGTCGGACCGGACGACCGCATAAGGTACGGCCCGAGCTGCGTCACGATCGAGTAGAGAAGGCCCTAGCAGCATTGCATGAGCGGCGAGGCTACGCGAAACATAGCAAGTACGTACGTCGCGTTGGATCTCGTTGGCGTGGCTGAGATAGGCAAGCATGCGGCAGACGTTTTCCTTGGCGCCGCGCAGCGCCTGGCTGAAGAGGATGCTCCAGATGATGACGCGGAAGTAGTCTTCGAAGAGGAGGAAGTTGAAGTAGACGAGCGCCAGCACCACGGCCGTGCTCATGTTGCCGAGGATCGTCCCGAGCGCGAACTCGATGATGTCGGGCATGCTGCTTGCGGCAAACTGAAGAGCAACTTAGCGCATGAAATGGCCGCAACTTTAACGAAGGGACATATTAAAATACGATTTCACGCTATTCTCCGACCATATTTATATCTTTCTTGATCCTCTGCACCGTAGAATACGATGCAATTTGAATCCCATTATTATAATACGCGACAAACCGCAATATTATTATCAAGATGGTATCCACACTGATGGCGTTTCCAATACGGATACCGTGTCCGGATGCCGAGGGGATTTCTTGAGAATGACTCAACAGGTAAACACACTCTCTGTACTGTCTCACTGTCGCCATTCCCGGTAATGCCGCCGAGACACTCGGAAGAGCACAACACGCGCCGAGGTTTATTACACCTCTGCAAAGATACTAGTAAAACACGATGCAGGTCGCTAGCGGTTTTGATGGGCTCGTTCTTCGTCGCATCTCTGTACGCAAGCCACCACCCAGCTCCCGGCTCGCCCCTTAAACTCCAGGCCAGAATTTGAAGGCGGCCAGAGCGTGCACGAACGGATCAAGCTGCTATGTTGCAGGTAAGCCTCGCTGAAGTCCTAGTATCTATTGAGCCCCTGACTAGGCTGGCGCCGCGTTTAACCGTTGACAGCAAGAGATGGTCAACGGGATTGAGACAGAGTGGAGACTGCGCTAACGGTGACGTAGAAAAAGGGCCGCCGTGACGGTTTCTTCGCCAATCAAATGCAAATGATTACGAAAACCACCATGCTCAGCGCGATAGACAAGCTGCGCCACCAGTGTGCCCCCCAGCTACTACTCACTCACTGCCTTTGGTAGTACGTACCGGTACTACCACGCAGCATCGAGACTCACCACGCAACATCGCTCTCGACTACCCCACGTCATTCAATGCAAAAAAAAGCGGGTCGTCGGGCGTTGAACCGGCAGGTTCCACCGCTTTTCCATGGCGTAGTCATCGCAGGCTGAGCTAGGCATTTGCATCGCGCTTCATGTAGCTGGTTTGGTACCGGACGCAGTATTACAGAGTAGAGGGTACAGGTTGTCCTTGCATTGCAGAAGCTGCAACACCCTCAGCACCGCTATCGTCGGAAACGGCCAGCGCTCCTATTGGCTCATCTGGCAGGTCGATTATCCGGACTATCCGGATTATAAACTGGCAGCCATGGCGTCCGAGGCGAGCCGCCTGTACACGCTCCAGAACAACCTCCTCGGTGCGACCATGGCCTCGCATAGCATGCACGTATGACCTCGGTAGATGGCATGCCGATGTCATCCAAGCTCATCGCTGGGCTCAGCGTGCTCTTCCTCTTCCTGAGCTTCCTCATCTGGCTGACATGGGACCGGTACACCTCCTCGTCGCCATCTCGCCCATTCATGACGCCTCCATAGCTACGGCAAGGAAGTCAGCGCGCTATACGAAGGCCGGTCTCGCTTCTCCAATGCGCCGGCAACCGGTACGGTCATCGTCTCGCTCGCGCCGTCTCGTCACACGTGCTTTCTAGACGGCGACGACGACGAGTTCAAGGCCTACAAGAGCCTTCCTACCTTCTTTTACGAGTACAACAAGAAGAAGAAATAAACAGTTGTATGACTTACAAGCGCTTGGCGATCTCGGGCGTGAGCGCGACGTCCTTTGGGAGCTTCCCAGCCTTGTTTTTAAGGTTGGCGCTGCCTTTCGCCTCCAAAAGAAGCAGTACGAGCGCGTCAAACCCACCGCGCGCCGCCAAGTGCACGCTCGTGTTGCCCTCGGCGTTGGCAATGTTGGGCTCTGCACGTGCTTCGAGGAGCTTCTCGACGCACGGGCCGTGGCCGCCGCTCACGGCCTTGTGGAGCGGCGTCACGCCTTGGAGGTTGACTTCGTTGACGTTGGCGCCCGCACTTAGGAGCGACATGACAGGGTTCAGGATACCGCGACCGGCCGCGAGGTGCAGCGGTGTGTTGCCACCGTCGTCTTTGGCGTCGACCGACGCGCCGAGCTCGAGCAGCTTGGTGACGACGTTGAGCCGGCAGTGGTTGACCGCGTGGTGGAGGGCCGTCATGCCGCCAAACGAGACTGACTCGATCTCGGCGCCATGGCCCAAGAGGTACTCAAAGACGTCGTAGTAGCCATTCCGTGCGGCCCAGACGAGCACACTGCAGCCGTATGCGTCTTTGGC
>NW_012156473.1:26864-29312 GCF_000151545.1 Saprolegnia parasitica CBS 223.65 | reverse complement strand
GGATGGATCGCTCTGTCGGTAGCATCACTCGGTGGTGCACTACGCTGCCCACGGCGGGCACGTTGCCCTTCTCGCATGGATGGCCAAGAAGGACCCGTCCCTGCTCCGGCACTGTGACAAGCGCGTAGGAGCTTCTTGTCATCTCTCTCTGGTCGATGACACTGAGAATATCATGATGTCATAGGGCAATGGCATTGCGCACTACGCTGCGAGCAAAGGCTCGGCCGCCACGATGCAGTGGCTCGCAGATGCCCACGTGCATCTAAAAGCACGCAACGACAAGGTACCCATCAAGTCATTTCGCCAGCCAACAAGACGCGCTGCGTACTAGGGTCAGACGCTGGTGCACATTGCGGCGGCAGCCAACAACGTGACCATACTAGCGTGGTGTGACGGCAATGGCCTGGATATGAATGCTGTCGATCACCAGGTCCGTCCAGCACAGAAAGACCAGACACTCATTTGAACGTAGGGGCAAACGCCCGCGCATCTGGCCGCGCGCCGCTGCTATGTCCAGACTGTCATGTGGCTCGGCGACCACGGCTGCAACCTCTTTGCTCTGGATCGCGCGGTCCGTCAACTCTGATGTGTTTCAGTATAAAGTATACGCAACATGCGGGGTAGGGGTGTTCGGCCCTCGACGTTGCTCGACAAGGCAGCTTGGACCACGCCAACGAGCTGCACGCGTACTTGCGACGCATTCAAAGTCGGTTCTGTGGAATGTTTTACGAGCTGTGGATCCCATAGCATTTGAATGGTAGACTCGAACCAATTGTGGGTTGACGACGCCGACCACGAGCGTACAAAGAAGGCGGCGGTTCAAGCCCCGCCTGTCCCATCGGCCAAGGTACATTATTTCTCTTCCACGACTTCGCGTACTAGCCGTCGCCATGCCATAGAACGAGACGGGCCATAGCGCGGCGAAAGCGCTCCAGGCGCAGCTCACGAGCGCGCTGCTCGCACGCAACATTACGGACGCCGACTTTGCCTACACATACTTGGCAAGTCACTTTCCGGAGACGCTCAGCGGACTGTCCGAGCATTTGGATTTGGCGCCCGCTGAGCTCGCGACTACGTTGGCGTCCATCGCCAAGTGGAGCCTCTACCATCGTCCGCAAAACGAAAATGACGACGACGACAACCAAGCGACCCATGGATGAATCGTCAGGATCAACAGATACCAGCAACCTTTGTGATCTTTCAAATACTCTAGTGCCATCTTCTCAAGTGGACACCGTTGGTCAAATGAGGCATAACTGTATAGGTTGAAACACGAATCTGTCTTTTCGACTGACAATAAGTAGATTGTTGCCATTCGAGTTCTTATCGGCTTATAGTACGTAGTGTTACAGCGCAGGCTTGGGCTCCCTAGCGAAAGTACTGGTTCGAGCCGAGCCCGCCGTAGCTGGCTCCAGCGCCGTAGCCCTGACCTTCCCCATACGTGTTGCCGCCAGCGTACCCTTGTCCTTCGCCGTACGTGTTGCCACCGTACGTGTTGCCGATGCCGTAGCCACGGTTGTAGCGCTGGCCATAGTTGGCGCCGCCATTACCACCACGAAGCCCACCGTAGCCTGCGCCATAGCTGGCAGCACCGCCATAAGCGCGGCCGCCAAAACCACCGCCATACTTGGACGCGCCATAGCCCTGGCCGTACCCCTGGCCATACCCGCCACGCAAGCCGTAGCTGTTACCGTTGTAGTTGGTCTGGGCGTTGTATCCGTTGGCTTCCTGGCCGTACCCATCTTGAACGTCGGTTGACGCAGCAGTCATGGCGCTCAAGGCCATCGCGGCGACCATCGTTCGGAGGAGGCAGTTCATTGTTGTCTTGGGGGAGTCGGAGAGAGCAAACGGCAGAGTGAGGATATGGTGCAGACTCGTACCAAGATTAATTGAGGTGCATGGACACTGCGACAGAGAATGGGCGCTCAAGGACACGTTTATACTGGTAGGTTCCTCCTGGTGACGCAGCCCATAGGGGATTGTTCGCCTGCCCCATTTTGGATTCGCTTAAAAGTTGTTGCTTCATTGATATGATTGGATAGATCGCAACAATTCATTGATGCGTTTTGACAGACCGGCGGTCGCCGCCATGCCGCTCGGTGATGTACATTGACCGGCCGCTCTTGGTACTAAAGTTGGCGATGTAGCTGGTCTAGATTAAAGCAACATGCGAGCATCGAATGAGCGCAAGCGCAAGGCGCGCGCCGTGCAGAAGGCGAGCGCGACGCCCAAGGAGAAGGCAGCACGGGTCGGAAAGCAGCGCTTTAGCCAAGCCACTGTCCGCAGCGACAAGACGGCCACCAAGACGCTCAAAGAGGATACGGCTCGACTGGAAAGGCGACCAGAGCGTGGACGCGCCGTCGGATCGGATATGTGGCCGCAGCGCTTCTGGACGCGCAAGCGCTTGACGTCGCGGCGGTCATGATGCTAGACATATATCGCTCGCAA
>NW_012156473.1:14191-15326 GCF_000151545.1 Saprolegnia parasitica CBS 223.65 | reverse complement strand
GGCGTTCTCCTATCTGGATCGTCCGGTCCTCTCTATCTCATTATTGAGTTTACCAAAATACAAACCAAAAATTACCAATATATTGGTCGACACAGGGCAGGGCCGCGCCGGCGGATCGACCAGAATGAAGTTGGAAAATGAAACCGGCCCCATACTTCCAGAGGCTAACCACACTATGGGGAGTCCGAAATGCTATATGACATCGCCGTGCGAGCTCTGTGGCGAGAGCAAATGACAGCAGCAAACAATTTCTGATATAGTGTGCTTTTTTGCCATACTAGTACTGAAATACTGTGCGGGATACAAGGCCTTATCACGCAGCGGTACCGCGCGCACTTGGCCCCTCTCATGCACATGCAACACGCTCTTTTACATGAACCAAAAGAGACAGCGTCCTCGGTTTCCGCGATTTCGCCGCATTTCCAACCGAAATTGCATGTCGAATTTCTGAAAACCGACGCTCGGCAGTTCGAGTTTGGTGTGAGTGCGCGAAGCAACGACGGCGACCAAGAAGCTGGTCACACACAGGGTCGAGACCCATCGCCAACTGTGGCAGCCAGTTTTACGGTCCTTGGAGCTTTGGAACCCCGCGATATCACGTCGAGTATTTGGGCAATTCTGCCACCACCTCGAAAATGGAAAATGGATTTCCGCGTGATTGCGCTACGTGCAGCGTCGGAAACGACATGTACGTCATTCAACCAGTGTCTGGAGAGGTATATCCGGCTGCGACGTGGCGCAGAACGAGATAAAGAGGGCAGCTACTCGTCGTTGTGCTGCATGGTGCTCACACTACTTGGAGGTCGTGAAACCAAGTCTTGTGATAGAAATAAAAAGAATCGAGAATGGAGCCAATTACAACCAGATCGAGTTCCAAACCCGATCCACAAGCACAAGAAGTGACGCGCGCCAACATCAAGAAGGTCCGGCGCGACGAGCGGCTGCACGAAGAGGCAGAGCGCGCTGCCTTGCGCGAGAAGCGCAAGCGGACCTCGACGGCCGCGTTGAGGCGCTGAAGTAGACCAAGCCGGCCATCGACCTCTTTGCCCCCGTCCGTACCGCGCCGCCGCCGGTCGCCAGCATCAAGCAGTGCCCGGTCCCGGCCTTGCGCTCGGCGGCGCGCTGAGCCCGGTCC
>NW_012156473.1:0-622 GCF_000151545.1 Saprolegnia parasitica CBS 223.65 | reverse complement strand
AAAAAAAAAAAAAATAAATAATATATTAAACAAGAAAAAATAATATCACCATCATGCTACCACTTCGTACGAGCCCTGATAGATATATGCTTGATAGACTCTTCAGGCCCTCCCTTTCGCCAAGTAGAAAGTGCAGCATGGACATGATGTTACGCCCGTTGGACGGCGCGCACCCCTGGAAGATACGCTTGGCACCCGGATACGAATCGCGTATCCGTATACACATGCGAGTTTTCGAGAAAAATGGCGCCCCAGGACCGATCCTAATTTCAGATTGCAGGCACCGATCCAGTGTTGGGCCGAGTGCAGTGGAGCAATACATCATGAGAGGCGACCGGGCGAGGTCGTCAGGTGCAAGCACGGCGGGTGATTGCGTCGGGTCGAGACGCGAGCTTGGTTGATACTTGCGCGATCCTAACGACGACCGGATCTCGCGTCCAGCTCTGCACGATGCTACTCGTTGAGCTACTCGGCCGCGATCCCATGAATGGCGCCTTCCAAAGCACGGCTGCAAGAGGCTGTTACCACAGGATTACGACCCGGACCAAGCGTATCTAGTGGTGGCTCTGCAGCTGGGGGCTGAAACTTCAACACGGGGGCGACCGGGGGGCGGCCTGAATTG
>NW_012156472.1:146737-150855 GCF_000151545.1 Saprolegnia parasitica CBS 223.65 | reverse complement strand
TGAAAGTGAGCCGCTCACAAAGATATGTTCCTCTCAAAATAGAATTTGGGGTATTAATTTCGAGAGGTCGGTTTTAAAACTGACTGATTTGACTGGACACCGACTTCAACTTGGCGGGCACTGCACTTTGTCGTCAGGCCACTTCCATGACGTGGCGGAATCTTGGGCCATGAGCCATTGTTTTCGCCATGAGCCAAGACACCGAGTAGGAAGGTAGGAAAGTGTAGTCGAAGCAACTTCCTGCAGAAGGAGCCTCCACAGTCGACACGAGAAAACACCGTCCTTTGTTGCCTGGATGCAACTCACTGTTCGGCGCTTGTTAGTGCACGCGTTGGCACCAGCCATGCAATTGCTACATATTCCGAGACGGTGGACCAGTTTCTGCGCCATCCTGGAACTTGGGTCGCCTGATGATGCGACTTCGTGGGTGCTCTCTGGACACTTTGCGTGGCCGATCGAGTCTGCAGCGTCTGTTGAGACTCTGGTGCAGAAGGTGGCTGCAGCTAGCTCGCTCCGACGTGCTTTCTCGGTAGACTTGCACAATGTCCAGGTCTCGATACATGTACTAAGGCATTGTCCTCTCCAACGGCGGCAATGTGCTTGAACGTCTTCCTCTACTGTGAGGAGACGTATCGTGTGTGGTGGAGCTCAAGTATGCAGCAACACTGGTTCATCGCTGTTGTCGTAGGACATGGTAGGGAGGACTGGGTGGCAGCCATGCCAGTCGACGCATGATCTTGATTGCGTCAATGCCATTGGCTGAAAAGTCACCAATCAAAACGCCGCTGCATCTTGGGGCGTCAACACGCAAAGACGATACGATGGAAGCTGCTCCTGTCGTCGTCGCCGTCATCGTCGGCGCTATCCTCCTCCTCCTGCTAAGGCCGCGCCGCCAGCTCTTTGATCTCAAGGACAAGGTCGTCGTCATCACCGGCGCCGCCTCGGGCATCGGGCGTGGCTTGGCCATCGCCATGGCGCAGAAGGGTGCGCTCGTGGCGTGCTTGGACATGGACGCAGGTAGCCTCGCGACACTCGCCCGCGAGCACCCGCGTCTCAGCCACACCTTTGTGTGCGACGTGTCCGACCACGAGTACGGCGCCATGTGCCAATGACGTGATGCTCATACATTCTACCAGGCGCGTCGTCACCTGCTTAGCTGAGGTCGTCGCCGCTCTCGGGCGCGACGTCGACGTCCTCATCAACAACGCTGGCATCGTCCATGGCAAGCCGCTCCTCGACTTGACCCACGACCAAGTCCAGAACATCTTTGGCGTCAACGCGCTTGCCCACTTTTGGACGACGCAAGCCGTGCTGCCGTCGATGCTCGCGCGGAACCATGGCATGATTGTGACCATGGCCTCGATCGTAGGACCTCTTGACACTTCGAATGTGTGGCTTATGCGGCAACGTAGATGGGGCTCAATGGCTCGGCGCGGCTCACCGACTATTGCAGCTCCAAGTTCGCGTCCGTTGGGTTCCACGAAGCGCGTACGACACCATCGTCCTCTCGGCACTTGCGCGGACTCATGTGTGCATGTACTAGTGCGCATGGAGCTCCAGCACTTGCGCAAAACCGGCGTGCATACACTTCTCGTGTGTCCCATGGCGGTCGACAGCGGCATGTTCCGCGGCATCTTTGCCTCGGACCACTGGTGGCCCCGCTTTGTGCACGCGTACTTGATTCCGATGATCACAGTCGATGACGTTGTCGCCACCGTCATCGAGAGCATCGAGTGCAAGGACTACGAGCGCCTCACGTGTGCGCGGTCGTGGCACCGCTGGGTCTTGCCGCTCATCACGCGCGGCGTGCGGCTGTTGCCCGTCGCTCTCATGGACATCGCCCTGGGCCTCGGCGGCGGCCGCGATGGCATGAACAACTTCCAAGGCCGACACGGTGCGGCTGCCACGTAATACAGCGAGGCTGACATCCCAGTTCTATCAAGAACGCGACCGTTTTATGGTCGAGAAGGGTGAGAGATTTCGATGCATGTACTGTCGTACAGACCAGACGCGAGAAGCGAGACACCTACGGCAGGTCGCAGACGAAGCTTATGTCATGACGTTGGTGATTTTGCGTCAACCACACGGGCTTCAAGCAGGTGTTGTGAACTTGGCACGTGAATGCAACGGCGAGGGCGGTTAGGGCTTCGAGGCACCGCCAACATTGCCTTCAATGGGTCACTTGTACTGCATTGCACACGAAGGTAGATACATGCATTTGAATAGTCAAGACGACATAATCATCAACAAGGACGTTATCGATCCTCGGCGTTCGTTGGTCATATAGGGAGGCTCGGGGCACCGTCTTCGCGGCCGAGTTTCTAGAATCGGCGTCCGCGTGGATGGTTTTGACCAATCACCGTGTTGGATACCAAAGTGGCGCGTTTCATTGGCTCCAAAGAAACACGCGCCGTGTGGGGTGCGTAGGATTTTAACCAATCCGGGAAGTGTCCTAGTTTCGACCTACTTTTAGGGCGGCCCCAAGCGTCGCTTCGAGTCAATACAAACGCCAAGGTCGAGATCTTTGTTGAAATTCGGCTTCCCCGTCGGTATTTCTGGATTTGCTCAAGGGACGAGAAGAGATGTCGGAGCGGAAGGCCGTGATCAAGAACGCCGACATGCACGAGGACATGCAGCAGGACGCGGTCGACTGCGCGTCGCAGGCCCTCGAGAAGTACAACATCGAGAAGGACATTGCCGCCTTCATCAAGAAGGAGTTTGACAAGAAGTACAACCCGACGTGGCACTGCATCGTCGGCCGCAACTTTGGCTCTTACGTCACGCACGAGACGAAGCACTTTATTTACTTCTACTTGGGCCAGGTCGCGATCCTCCTCTTCAAGTCGGGTTAAAATGATAATATCACGTGCTACGAATGTACAGCAAGCGACGTCTGCCCAAGTAGCGATGGCAGCGATGGCATAGGGCCAAGCAGGCAAACGAAGGCCTAGCGGGCCCACGGAAGCCACATAGTACCTCGTAGCATTAGGCGCCGCGAGCGTCTGAAGTCCGTTGGCAGTAGCGGCAGAAGGGCCAAATCTTCCCGAGACGACGGCGCAAAGACGGCGCTTGTCTTGCTTGCCTACTACTGCCTGGAGACGGATGACGGATGCAGCCTCACCCTTGGGGCATGGTGTCCTGGCACTACGATCTTAGCGAATGCAGCGCTGGCATGGATAATACTCGCGGTCGCCCCTCGATCGACTAGCACCGACTAGCGCCTACGTACTGACTAAACCGCCTCTGGCAGCAGGTCCATGCTTCGCTGGCGGCGTATCGGCGCTTGCCGCTGGCTGCGGATCCTGCCACGAGGACGCATGCGACCAACGCCAACAAACCGGCAAAAACGAAACGCCCAGCGACCAACTACCCGACTAAACCACTAAACCAAACGACTAAACGACTAAATGCCTGAACGACACATCATCGCACGATAAACCGGACATTCCGGATAAGTTAACATAGACCAATCAGCGCGGTCGGCGACGAGATCATGTTTCTTGTCCGTTTTGAGCATTCGGGAAGATGGAGGACTTGATCGCGGAGGCGGTTCGCGCCGAGGGCGACGAAGGCGACATGGTCCGGCTGCTCATCGACATCGCGGCCCAAGCCGAGGACGACGTCGGCCTCCGGACGCAGGCCATCAAGGTCAGTGGGCAGCTCGTCCGCCGCCGGTGCGACGCGCTGCGCCCGATCGACCACGCGTCCATGAGCAAAGGGCCGATCCAAGACCCGCCGGCGCTCGCCGGGCCATATGCACTCGTGGCAACCTACCTCTCGCTCATGAAGAAGCTTGTGGCCGAGCCAGGTGACCAGACCGCCCAGCTCGCCGAGGTCGTGCGGACGCTCCACGACCTCCTTGTCGCCCACACCAACCCGTATGACGTGTACAGCCTCTGGGACGCGCTTGAAGCCAACATCGGCGACGCTTTCACCGGATTGCTACTGCAGCTGCTCCAAAGCGTGCTTGTGACCGAGTTGGACCCGGCTGCCAGCATTCGTCGCCACGTGTTTGTGCTCCACGGCCCCACGCCGGTATCGTCGCGTCAGCGGGGCGTAAGCTCGACCAAGAGGGCTACTCGTTGCAACCGGGATCCTCATCGAGCCTGGAACGCCGT
>NW_012156472.1:119825-146373 GCF_000151545.1 Saprolegnia parasitica CBS 223.65 | reverse complement strand
CCTTGTTTTCGGAGACGCTGCCAGCGTACCGCGAGCTCCTCGAGACGGCCCAAGGCGGCGACTACACGGTCGTCGACGTGAGCTACTGGTGCGGCGTCCTTCGGCGGTGGTATGCTACGTCCACGAGTCTCACACTGGACGAAGCACGTCTGTGCTGCAAGCTCGTGCTCGAGTGCCACGTGGAGCCTCGTCTCTTCCCGAAAAACCCGGTCGCCACCGACCCGTTCTTGCAGCTGGTCGTGTACTTGGATGACCGGCTCGCGCATCTCACGGCCGCCGACGCGGACGTGGTCGAGATCCTCCGTTTCTTGGCGCGTGGACTGGGCAACGAAATTAAACCGTCGGGGCCATCGTCGCCACCGCCGATGAACCGGGTGCTCCGGCAACTGCTCAAATGGACGCCACCGTGCGTCTGGTACAAGTGGCTTCGAACCCCACTGGCCGCCATTCGCCTTTTGCTGTTACAAACCTTTGAGACGATGATGCTCACGCTCCCACTTCGGTATGATACCAACAAGACTTGTCTAACGACATGTGGGCTTATATATGATGTAGGTATGCCGACGCCGTGCTCTTGTCGGCGAGCTTGCAAGACCAGTCGCTGTCTGTACCGGACGCCGAGGTGCTCGTGGACCTCTGCCTCGGTCGTCTCGATGCCAACTGCAGTCGGTCGATGCCAACGCCACGCTTCGCCTGCGTTCCAGTCGTCTTGCTCAAGCTCCTCCCGACGTCCTCGCCTTCGGTCCAGCTCTACGTGTTGCACGCAGTCGCCAAGGCGCTGCACGGTGCCGATATGCTCCTGGAAACGATTCGATCCTACCCTGAGTGGCTCGCCGTGCTTGCCGCCACCGACTCGGACGCGCTGCCGTCACCGCCGACGTCGTCGCGTATGGACCCGGATATGCTCAACGACTATTGCATGGTGCTGGTCGATGACGCGGCGTCCGTGTCTGCGCGGATCGACATGGTGCGCGCGATTGCGTCGTCCAAGGACAAGGTCGGCGCCGACCACCTGCTCACGGCCTTGGCCTCGCCACGCACCCCGATGCCGGTGCAAGATGCCATCGTCCACGCCGTGCTGGCCGAGTTGCCGTCGCACGTGTCGGTGGTCGCGACGCGTCTGCGACTTCGCATTGTCCAGACCGTGCTGCTCTACGCGGCGCGCCACGTTCGCCACGGCTGGATGCATGTGCTCGAGGCGCTCTTTTACCTCCCGTCGCCGTCGCACCAACTGCAAGTGCTGCTGGCCATCGTCCAAGAGTCGGTTGTGATGCCGTACAATGCGTGGGAAAACCTCAGCCAAGTAGCGTCGATCGCCACGGTGTGGACACGCCGCCTGCTGCTGCCGAACGACCAGCTCCAACCGCTCGGCAAAGCAACGATGCAGCTCTGGGCGCTCGTCGCGCCGCATTTGAACCAAGTGCCGTGGCGGGATGCGGCCGCGCTGCTGCATCTCGAGACACCCGAGACGCCCGGCGAGGCGCTCGTGCACCGCCTCTTTGCGCCACTCGCGATCGCACAAGCATTGGCGATCGAAGCTGTGTTTACGTACGCGACTCGTCAGGTCGACGGCGTCGACGTCTCGGTGCTGCAGCGGACGACTGACGTCATCTTGCACCCGCCGCTGCCCGACGACGACGACAAGACGACGCTCGAGAGTCTCCGCCGCGCGCGGTCACTGAGTATCGACATGGCGTGGAGTGCTCGCTTGCAGTGGCGTCTCCTTCGTGGGCTTGTCGAGTGGCTGGAGACGGCGCCGTCGCCGCCGCTGTTGAAGTGGCTGCACACGCTGGCGCGTGACCCGGGGTACATTGCAACGACGCCGCTCCTCGAACGCCTCCAGTCGGTCGAGTTGCCAATGCCATGTGACCTCGCATCGGCCATGACGGCGCTCGACACGTCGGTCGACACAAATCAGCACGTGACTGCGTTTAACGCACTTTGGGACACCCACGTGGCGTCGTCGTCGGTGTTTAACGCGGTATTGCTCGTGCAAGACGCCGACGTTCGCGCGAGCTTGCAGCAAGGCCACCTCGATGACGTGGCGGCTGTGTACGAGACGCTTTGGAGTGATGACGACGCGGTGCTTTTGTACCCGATCGCGGATGTTCTCGACCGCCTACGTGCCGATGTGACGGCGACGACGGAAGCGTTTCTCCAATCGAGTTTGTGTCTGCGCCTTCTGCTACACCGCAAGCCGCTGCCGGCACCAACGACCCATCGACGCAAGCTGCGGCGCGCGGAGAATGGCCTGCGCATGCGTCTGTGCCTGAAACCAATGAATGCGACGTTGTTGCCACTGGAGGCAGACATGCGGGCGAGCGAGCCCCATCATGCATTGGACGCGAGTTGGCGGAGCGACGGCGCGTCGTTTGAGGAGCTCACGGACATGCTCGCCGACGCCAACGTCCGCGCCGTGCTACGAACGGCCACGTCGAGTACGATTGAAGACGCCGACGACGCCGACGACGTGAGTGGGTATGAAGGTCCGTCGTGGGAGTCGCCGCCGCCGAGTGCCGAGCCGGCACGGCCCACAACGACGACACCGCGGAGTGCATTTAGCGCCCGCGTTGAACAGCTCTCCGAGTCGGTCGAGCTTCTCCAGGACCAGCTGACTGAAAAGGTCCAGGGCGCGAAAGCGGCCCTCGACATGCAGGTCGACCACTTGCGGCTCGTCAAGGACACGCTGTCGGAAGAAGCGCGGTCCGTGCTGGCGACCGTGGTCCCCAAGAGCCGTCACGACGGTACCCGCAGCAGCAACTTGCACCGGCGCCGGTCGTCACTCGATGCGCACATGAAGCTCTTCAAGGCGCAAGACTTTGTCTGCAAGGCGCAGTGGATCTGCGACGCCCACATTGTCGCCGGCGACCTCCGCGTGACGGACAGAGAGCTCTTGTTTGTCGCGACCGCTATTGTGGACGAGCATGGCGGCGCCGAGATGCTGGGCGCCGAGAGCAGTCGTCTCGGGCGCAAGGTGCACCGCCTCTTGCTTGACGACATCAAGCACGTGTACGGCCGGCGCTACCTTCTCCAAGTCACGGCGCTTGAAATTTTCGTGCTCTCGAGCCGGAAGAACTATCTGTTTCATGTGTGCCCTCCGACGTCGGTCCACGACCTTCATCGCGCCATGATGACCAAGCGACCGGCGCAGCTCTTTCGCGACCCAGAGTGGCGACGGCTCCGCCACCCGTCGCACATGTTCAAGACGTCGGCGCAGACCAGTGCGTGGGTCAACCACGAGATTTCGACGTTCGAGTACCTCATGTGGCTCAACACGCTCGCGGGACGGACGTACAATGACGTGACGCAGTACCCCGTGTTTCCGTGGGTCCTCGCCGACTATACGTCGCGCACGCTCGACTTGAGCCGGCGGGAGACGTTTCGCGATCTCTCGAAACCTCTTGGCGCGCTCAACCCGAGCCGCCTCAGCTTTTACCTCGAGCGCTACAACGCCTTTGACGACCCGGACATTCCCAAGTTTATGTATGTACATAGATAGCTATTGTCATGGATAGGGACGAGACGGATGATGGAACAACACGCGTAGGTATGGGTCGCACTACTCGCACGTTGGCGCTGTGCTCTACTACCTCTTGCGCCTCGAGCCGTTCACAACGCTGGCCAAACGCGTACAAGGCGGGCGTCTCGATCACGCCGACCGGCTCTTCCACTCGATTGCCGAGACGTGGGCCAACTGCCTCAGCGACACGTCGGACCTCAAGGAGCTCACGCCCGAGTGGTTTTACCAGCCCGCGTTTCTACGCAACGCGAATGGCGTCGACCTCGGGACGTGCCAGAACGGGACCGTGCTCGGCGACGTCGTCTTGCCGCCATATGCGTCGTCGGCCGACGATTTCGTCTTTCAACACATGCTGGTACGGTGCTAAGATTGCATGCACGTGGTAGCGATGCTGGAGTAGGCACTCGAGAGCGAGTACGTCTCGGCGCATCTGCACGAGTGGATCGACTTGGTGTTTGGTGCCAAGCAGCGGGGCCCGCAGCGGTCGCAGCACACAATGTGTTTTTCTACTTGACGTACGAAGGCAGCGTCGACATTGACTCGATCGACGACCCGGTCTTGCAGGCGTCGATGCGCGCGCAAATCGCGCACTTTGGCCAGACGCCGACGCAGCTGCTCAAGGAGCCGCACCCGCGCCGCAACCTCGTCCCGGATGCGTCCCTCGCCGTCGTCTCGCCCGTGCTCTTGCCCCATATGGCCCCGATTACCGTGCTGGAAGCTCTCCAGTCGACGCTCTTTTGTCTTGACGCGGCTGGGTTTGCGTCCGTCCAGCAGCTTCGGTCGCCGTTCCAAGGTCCGGCACAGCCAACGTCGGCATCGCCCGCGCGCACCTTGTCGCCACTTTCCCTCAGCCGCACCAACAGCTCGGCTTGTGACGCCAGCGTCGTCGAGGTCCTGGAACGCAAGCCGCGGCGGCTCTTGGCGGCCGACGCGTGGCTGTCACCTATCTGGACGGCGGTCTTGGAGGCTGGCAACTTCGTTGTCTCGGGCGGCCACCTCGATGGGTCGGTGCGCGTGTACACGGCCAACGACGGCAGCTTCCACAGTGCGATTCTCCACCACGCCGAGCGCGTCACGTGCATAGCACGGGCGCCGCGTCGCTACCTCGTGTGTGGCAGCGCCGACGGCACGCTGAGTGTCTGGACGCTGGCGTCGGCGAGTGCGTCTCCCTCGGTGCTGCTCGACTTTTCGCTGAGTATGTTTCGGTCGACGACCAAGCGCGCCGTGGTCGAGCCCGACTGGAGTCCGTCGGCCGTCTTGTTGGGCCACCGGACACCGATCGTTGCCGTCGTCGTCTGCGACGATTTGGACGTTGCCGTGAGCTGCAGTGACATTTGCCTCGTGCATCGATTGAGCTCTGGTACGGTGGTGCGGCAACTGCCACTGCCAGCATGCATGACACGCGTGCGCACCGTCGGCATCTCGCGCCTCGGGATCGTTGTCGTTGCCGGTAGCAGCAACGACGACGCCCACCACTGCTTGAGTACGTTTGGCGCCGACGGCACCATGCTCGCGCAGGTGACGCCGGCGTATGCGACGACGCGGCTGGTCCTCCTCGAGCGCACGGGGCATGTCATTGTGAGCGGCCCTCTTGGTGCGTCCGTCTTGGCGGTGCACACGCTGGCCGTCGTCCAAGCTCTCACGACTGTCGGCGTTGCCAGCGTCGCCGTCTCGGTCGACGAAAAGTACGTTGTGCTGGGCCTTGATGTCATGCCGGTGCAGCTCCTCACGGCCAACCTCGTGCTCGCTTGAGGAGGTACGATGCATGATTACACAGCAAACTATATAAAATGATGCTGCAAGATGCGATTCAAGGTTTTGTTGAATCTTTCGTTCTATCAACAATGTATGGAACCCAATAGCAAGGACATTATTGTCGCCGTTTTTCTGCCAAGTCCTCGGCGATGTGATGTGGCTACACGGAGCGCATCGAGTTGCGGCGGTCGCGGCGCAGATGAAACTTTTGCAGCGCGACGTCGGCCTAGACACGATCCATTATGTACATTGGACAAGTCATTCTGTACATTGCAAAGAGGGTCTTCACTGCGTTCTTGACGTCGTCCATGTCGTGTGCGACGGACGTCGTCGTCGTTGGCGCAAGGCACTTGGCCATCCCTTGGGGAAACCACGCGACGTCGTGCTTGAGAAGCAACGCCTTGACGTACGCCTCGGGGCCAGTGCACTCGGTCGCGTCCAGCGATTCGACGTGCACCATAAAGTAGAGGTACGACCACCTACATATACGGTCTACAAAAAGAAGACAATAAGACAATCTACATGTTGTGGTCGTCGGCAATGTGCTTCTCGAAGCCGTTGTTGAGACCGCTGGATGCGAGGTAGTGCGCGTTGAAGACGTCGCGTCCGAGGCCGCAGATGAAGCAGACGTTGCGCCGCACATCGTCCTTGCGCGCGGCTTGCGTGCGCAGATCGCCAAACGTGTCGATCGTGATGCCAAACACCATGTTGAGTAAAACGACTTTAAGCGCGAAAAACGTCACGTCAAACACAAAGCGCCACCAGTATTGGTCTCGATTGAAAAAGTTGGGCGGGTGCTGCAGTGCGTTGGACATGAAGCTGCCAATGCCGCCGTCGCCCGCGAGCCCGCGGTGCAGCACGGTAACAAAGCAGTCGAGCAAGGTCGCGCAGTATGGAATCGCGCGGTCGACGTCGGTGAGGTTGGCAGGCCCAAAGAAGAAGAGACCCATGGCGTAAAAGTAGCAAATGCACAAGCAGAGGAGCGCCGTGAGGCCGAGGAGCCGCGCCGGCGTCGTCACGGCCAGCACCACGTTTTGCAGCGACGGGTTCATAATGACGAGGTCCAACAAGTGGTAAAAGTAAAAAACCGGGTGGTAAAACGTCGCGAGCACGGCCGTGCAGAGGTACACAAGGTAAAACGCCGTGAGCTTCTCAACGAGCACATCGTACGCGAAGGTGAAGAGAAGGCCGAGGAGCGACCCGCTCGTCTCGAGGTACGTCCGTGTACTGCGCACGACGGGGAAGAAGAGCACCGTATCTACACAAAAGAGACAATTTAATCCACGTATCAATCTTTCAAGAAAGCAAAATGCAGTTTTTGTCGCAACGTACAGAGGGTCCAGGCTGGAAAGGTCGGGAACGTGTGCTCGATCGCAAACTGGCACACGTACAAGAGCACAATAAATTTGGCGAACGGAAGGTACGCGCTGTAGATCGCACAAAGCGTCTGCGTCCAGCGCTGGACGCGCTGCTCCGCCATCGCTTTGAGCACGTCGAGCTCGGAGCTGTCGGCAATGGTGTCGGAGAAGGCTTTTCGCTGCTTGTACTCTTCTAGCGCGCGCTTGCGCATCGCGTTGCGCCGGCGTCGGAAGACGAGCGGAATGCTGATGACGAGCATAAAGACAACGACGGCGGTCGAGAGGAAGATTTGCAACAAGCCGCAGAGGAACATGGGTGTTTCGAGCTTGCTGCTCGGGATGTAGACATAGTCGCTAAGCTCTTGTTCTTGGTGCTCGATCGAGACGAGCTACACGTGCTCGTAAAGTCTCCAAAGAAGGGCTGAAAGGACGTACGATAATGAGGTTCATGAAGATCGCGAGGAGGAAACTCAACGTCTTGAAGAGCGGAATGTACGGGCGCAGCGCGTTGTAGACACAGAATTGACTGAGGGCTTCGACGTGCGCCATTTCTTCGTTCATACTCGGGAGTGCCCGCATGAATTGCTTGAGGCGGTCGTTCGAGTCGTAGCGCATGGACTGAAGCAGCGCGCGCTTCTTGGCACTAAGAAACTGCAGCATGCGGCAGTGCGACGGCAACGGAAAGAAGACGAGTTCGATGCGCCCGCGCCAGTAGACTTCGACCGCGCAGTGCATTTCCGTGAAGAACGCGTACGTTTTGCGGTACAAAATCGCGTCCTCGTACGCGGCCGCCGCGGCTTGAAACTCGATCGGGCTCGTAAAGTTGGCGCGCTTGGGCGCACTCGTCGCGCGGTCCGGCGGCGGCACGAGTCGATCTGCATGAAAGACGCCTTTGGCGAGCGTGAGGAGGTTGACGCCCTCTTCTAAAAACCGCTCGTCCCACGTGGTGTCGTCCACGTGCAAGTCCTTCTCGGCGTGAAATTGGGTGTACAGCGCCTACACCAAGGTCGTCTCGATCGCTCACATTGTCGATAGCTGTACGATGAGACGGGCTTTCAGCAGCGGCAGCGCGAGGATGCTGCGAAGTCGGTCTTGCACGTCGTCGTTGGACCGGCCTTCGAGGAGACTCACCATGGCCTTGACCGCAAGCGCCTTGAGTTTCTTGATGTCGTCGGGGCGCGGCGCGTCGACGCGGTCTGTCGAGACTGCGATTTCGGCGCGGAGCACCTTTCCGAATGCATCCACCATGGACGATGTCGTGAGAAACTCTTGGTTGGCGCTGCATGGGCCTTGCATGCACTCGATCAGAAACTTCCAGCAATGCGAGAGCGTCAAGCAGTCGGCCGCCGTCATGTCGCGGACTTGGACATCGTCCTTGACAAGCAAACGCAGATACGTCGTGACCACATGGAGGATGTTGACACTATTGGCATGGCCCAAGGCGACGCGCTGGTCGAGCAAGAGCAGTTGTGTCGGAAGAAAGTGCCCCGCGACCAACGCCTAGGCAAATCTTATCAATCTATCAAGTCGACAACACAAAACCGTCAAAAACTGCAGCAGCAAGTCGGCATCCACGAGATCGGTGTCGTGCAGCGCGTTATTGTACGCTTCGGGCAGCAAGATGGCCGAGCCGGCTTGTATACTGGAGCGACGTCGCTTGCTTTTCATGGGCGCAAGACCTTCGATGCGAATCTTGGACGTGCGTCGACGCTCTTTGAGCGCGTCGATATTGGCACCCAAAATCGTCTCGACCGTCGCAAAGAACCTAGGCCATCGATGAGCATTGTCCATTCGCGTTGACGACGTACTGCTCGTCGCCAGACTTGAAGCTCTCGTAAAACGAGCGCTGGACTGCGATGTTACCTCCACGGACGAGCTCCAAGCCCAAGAGAAGAGCTTGTGTCATCGTGGACGGCGACTGGTTGCCCGAGAGCAGCGTCAGCACAAGCTGCGGCGCGCCGCATCTACATGCCATGGCCGTCTCGTCATTGTGCATTCGATGGTTGACGTACGCGGCGAGAAAGCTCTGTGTGTGGCTGCACCGGTCGTTGGCCTCTTCGATTTCAGAGAGCAGCATTCGCTTTTTAACGGCCTCGTCAAGGCGGCAGCGCGCGACGAGGCAGTGGAGCACGTGCAGCACGAGCTCGGCCGACGCTAGCATCATCATATCACATCAACGCCTCATGCCAGCAGCTCATTACGTACGCGACGCGGGCTGCGCTCTCAGAAAGGCCATGACGCGCGTGTAGAAGAGACGCGTGGTCATGTTGGAGCTGTGTTGGTTGCTTCCGATCTTGCGCTCAATCTCAGCCCAGAGGACGACGAGGCGGTTGGCTTCCGCAGCCGTGACCGCCGCGACTTCGTCCGACTCGAAAATATCCAACTGGAACGCGTGAAAGCTCAATTGGCCCGTCGCGTCGTCGTCACGATGCTCGCTCGTCACGGCTACGTGGGACGCGCGGCGTGGCTTGTCTTGGCGGTGGACGCCGGTGTGCAGTGCGCGGCTACAGGCGTCAAGCGCCTACAAGGCGACATCTACCGACGGCTTGAAAGAAGTGAGCAACGCACCAGCGTCTGTTGCGATGTCATGGTGACGTTGGTGCGTACATGCTCCAGCGCGTGGGCGAGGGTCTCGTGCACATGGGCGTCCGAGTCTTCCGCTTGGCGGGCCAGCATGTGCTGGGTACAAAAGACCGTGATAAATCCGAGGAGCCCGTCAAACACATAAGTCTCGAGCAGCTTGGCGAATTGGGTCTCGCGGGGCGTCGAGAGGAACCGGCGGCCGGCGCTCGAGCCATAGTCGACGAGCAAGGACGCGCTCTGAAGGAGGACGTTGCGAACCGCGGTGGCGGTGCTGCCCAAGTGCAGATCGACGTCGCCGTGGAGGTAGACATTGGTGAAGAAGCGCAGCATGACGAGCTTGAAGCCGAGTGGCATTTTCGCATCGAGGAGGACGCTGAGACACCAATTCAACGGGTACCTCTTCTGGTAGTGCAGCGCGACGCCTCGGTTCTTGCCCGCGGCCAGTCCCGCGAGCACAATGAGCACCTACCTTGATGTGACGTCCGAGGCCCACCACGCGAACTTGTACCTTTTGCAAGTACGCGCCACGCAGGTCTTTGGGCGATTGCAGCCGCGTGCGCCACGCAAGGTAATCGAGCGACTGAACAATCGCGTCCGAGCCGACGTCATCGTCGGGAGTGACACTGGCCGCAGCGTCGGGTAAAATGTGTTGAAATTGCGCGTGGTGGAGGACGTTGTGGACTGCGGTCTGATGCTTCTTTAAAGGCACGTCATCGGGAGCCATGAATGTCAGGAAGAAGTCAAAGATGGTGCTAATCGTCGCAAACGCCTTGGGCCCGCTCACAGCGTCGTCCAGCTTGGCCGCGTGCGTCTCGATGAGCCGGCCCATGGTCCAGATCGCCTCGGCGGGCAGGCGGTGCGAGAGGTGCGCATTCTCGAAAAAGACGGCGAGGACCACGTCGCCGACACCGTCCACCGTGTCTAGTAGCAGTATACCGTAAATAAACATGTGAGTTGACGCAAGACAACTACCGAGGAGGCGCCAGAGGACCTTTAGGTTCTCAAACAAAAGTCGCTGCCCCAGCGGATTTTTGGTCGATAGGAGCACGAGGAGCTTGCATGCCTCTGCTTGCACCTGGCGCTGCGCGTCTTGGACCGACGTGTCTGCAACCATTTGTGCCGCCAAGAGCGTTAAAGCCACCTTGTGGACGTCCAGAAGAAGCAAAATGGCTTGGCCTGTCGCATTGGGCGTGTACCGCACGGCGACGGGGCCGTCCGAGAGGAGACCCCAGAATGTGGACGCACGCTTGCTCGAGCGCTCCATGAGCAGTCGGTGCTTGTCACACGCGTAGGTCTGCAGTTGCTGCAGTTGCTCCAGAAGCAGTTGCGCGACAGCGAGGACGCCGGATGCCGCTGCCGTGCGCACGTCGGCGCAGAGACGGGCGTCCGGGAAGAGGTGTGCGAGGTGCCGTAGAGTCGGGAGGAGCTCGCGGACGTCGTCGAGGACTTGTGTCGGCGGCAGCGCGAGGGTCCGTGTCGCCGGTGCTTCGTTCGACTCGAGCACCAAGCACTGCAGCACGGCTTCAAATACGCGCGCTTTCCTCGAGTTGGTCTCAATGTGCAAGGTCAGCGCGGCCTGGACAAGTTCCGGATCTTCGTACATGAGCAAGTCCATGCAAATGTAGTTGAGCGAGAGGTGCGAGACCACAATCAGATCTAAATGTGGTGTCTTGTCGAGGATAGCCGCCAATTGCCGCCGCAAGCGCCGACGTCGCTGGGCGCGCGACTGCGCGAGCAACCGCGACTTTGGATGCGCATACTTGGCTTTGAAAAAGGACAGTAAATGGACGCACTCGACGTGGCGCCAGAGCCGCGTCATGGTCGAGAGGAGGTCGCAGATCTGCGTCTTGACTTTGGTCATCGCATCGTGTAGCGCGCTTCGCACATAGCGCGAGCTACCGTCGAGCGTGTTGCGGCCGTCGAGGAGGCACAAGAGCACATGCGCGAGAGTCTTTTGGAGCGTGTAATCCCCGTAAAACCCGCATAGGAGGAGGTCGTGCACAATCGCTAGAATGGCCGACGCAAACGCGTTTTGGGCCAGCGTCGCATCGACGACGCGGACCGTCGCGACGGCACTCAGTGCAGCATGGAGCACCGCTTGCAAGAGCTGAAATTTGATCGCATACGGGTACGAGCGCATGTCGTCGGCCGGGTACAAGACGTTGGCAGGGTGCGTCGGCGGTAGTTCAAAGTGGGGCAGTGGCTACGCATCCTTTAGCGTTCGGCGGTAGTACGAAGACGATGCGAGTACCACGGGCCCGGTGGCGCGAGACGAAAGGGCAGGGATCGACTCGATCGTGTGCACTTTGGTGGCAAAGATCATGTGGTCGTGTGGAAAGCACATGACGTAGCAGTGGTGCATAATGACGGTAAACGCCATCCGCACGGTATTCGGGAGCTTCTCGTTCGCGATGGCGGCCACCAGCATCGTGTAGCTTAGCTGCGGCTTGAGCACCTACAACCCGTCTTGATACCTTAATAGTTGAAAACTCAAAAAAATAAAGGTACAACGCAGCAGAGTACAGAGGCGTACCTTGACTGCATGGAGGTTGCTGCCGCGAAGCAGCTCGACGAAGAGAAGCAGCTGAGGTAATAGTACTGCGCCAGATCGTGAAGTAAGTCGAACTGCGCTTTCGCGTTCTTATCCTTGCGATGCGTTGCCAGCGTCGCTGCCCACGTTTGCCCAGGAAAGACGAGGTGGTAAACGCTGTCCGGGTCAAGCGTCCAAACGACCGCTTCGAGCTCGACCCATTCGTCGCCAGACGACAGATGTCGTGCTATGTCAAGGGAATATACTGTGAGAGCGCCATATCAGCGTCGTCGTACGAGGTGGTGGTGGCTGCAGATCGACGTCGGCGCCCATGGTTGTCGAGGCTGGATCGACACCTTCTGCGTTGCTGGCATTATCGCTCAGTTGGATGCTTGTGCGTTGACTGGGGGTTACCGTCACCACATTCCCATTGGCCGCCGGCGTCATTGTCGCCTCGGTCGAGATCGACTCTTCTGCAATCGGAGCAATCGGGCGGTCGGCGACAAACGAGTCAGCACTGGCCTCCGAGTTGATAGACGAACTGTGACTCAGTGACGCAAGAAGGAGTCGTCCCAGCGACAGCCCTTTTCGTACGGGTGTCGCAGTCGGTGCCTCGCTCGCATGTGCGGCGTGCAATGAGACGTCTGTGAGTTGCGCTTGGTACGCTGCCAAGTCCAGCGGCTTCTCGACCCCCACCATCGGCGTGAGTCCGAGCTCCGTCGACGTGAGAAAGAGACTAGCGTCGCCAGCGCGCCACTCGGTATACGCCTTCCAGCTAATGGCAATGTTGGAAAACCCATCGCGGAGGATGTCGGCGCCCAGCGGTCGTGGGGTCGGGGTCATGGACGCCAGCGCCGGTGGCAAGGCGTCCGTCATGGTTTTGCTAGAGACGCATCAAAGACAGCTATGGTTTCATGCACAGCGTACATGGCTGGCGGCACCGATCGGCGATGCGTGCTGCACTCGCACGTCTCGATCAAGAGCCGATCGCGCACCGAGCTCGACGCTGCAAACAACACGTCAACGACCAGCTACGCAACCGATGAGCTCCTGATGGATGGCGAGACTATCGCACCTCTTGATTGGCCGGGACGCTTTTGCCGTCGCAGGCGCAGATAATCGCCAAAAAGTGAAGAATGCCCGCGGCCTTGACGCCTTGGGCTTCAATGCGCTTGCAGCAGGCCGCAACGACGCTGGCGTCGACGGTCGCCAACAACGTTGGGTCGTTGAGAAACAGTGTACCATACACGGTTTTGGACCCGGTCTCGGACCCAATGTAGCCGAGCGTCTCTCGAGCATACACGGTGCTGGAGGCAGTCGCATCGTTGTAGTAGCGTTGCGCGGTGCGCGTGGCCACATAGTTCTTATTGTGTGCATTGTCGGTCAAAAGGCACACGAGCACCCGGTTGACGAGCCGATGGACGCGGTGCAGCGCGCGAAACGACCCGTCCCGCGCAAGGGTCGCCATGTCGCGCGCAATCGGTTCAATACGAAGAACGCAGCGCTGCATTTCGTACAGGACGTCCAAGACCTTGGCTTCCCGCGCTTGCTTTTGGCGGTGACCAATCGAGGAAAAGTGCAGCATCGCGTTGAGCGCAGCCAGCGCGTCAGCGACCAGAGACCGCGGCATCGGGGCGCCTCGAGAGATGGCCGATGCGATGAGCCCGCGGTACGCCTGAAGGAAGGCGACCGCGCTGATTATAAACTTGGCTTCTGCGAGCTCGCTTGCGGATACTGGAAGCAGCCGAAAGCCGTCCTATGCGCACGATAGGGTTGGGGTTATAGATGTGTGGCATGTATTACTTCGTCCGAGTGCTGGCGCGTCGCATGAAGCTGCTCGCTGGCCTGTAAATGCTGCGACGAACGTCCGTCTCGGTTGCTCTTGATACGGCTTGGATGGTGCAGTCGATAGCCGCGGCCCGACACCTAACGATTTATGAGATGACTAAAGGTCGTGACGAATGGATGTCAACCTGGATAAAACAGATGTCGCGTGTTGACTGCTCGTTCATCGTACACGGAAGAATCTCAAAGGGCGGTGATTCTCTCACGGAGACCGTGCCGTCCTCCAAAACAGTGAGATAGCGCCCTACACGCCGATTGTTTTGATCGATCTCGAGTAGAGCATAGTAGCAGTACCTGAAAGCAGGTGCCGGAACTGAACGGGCTCGGTGACGTCGTGGAGCACACCGCCTCGCAGACGGTCTTGCCGTTCGAGGACAAAGAGGGCTTTCAACGACATGTTTTCAGAGGCACTCACGGACGTGCTGGCGGCCAACGGGCGTAAGTACGGTGCTTTTACCATGTGACGATTCGCCGATACGGTCACGAAGGCGTTGGCGTCAATGTGGTGGAGGCGGTAGACCTTGCCAGCCTACAAGATATCAGATCTGCAATTCAAATCGAAGACTGTCAAACCTCCCATGCCGCATGCGACTTCAGATGCGGCGACGCGTACAGCACCAAGCGTAGCATCGTCTCTTGCGTATGGAGGTTGATCTCGTGGCGACCGAGTCGATCCATGTTGATTGGATGCAAGCTCATGTGCAGAAACGACGCGGGCGATTTGGTGCGGGCAATACAGACCTACGACACTCTCTCTTTCGTGCCATTGTAGCAAGCGTTGGGCGTACCGCGTCGTTATAGCCGACAGTGTCGCCAATCGACTTGGTCTTGAAGCATGGCACCAACGTAAAGTGGCATTTGGAAGACCCGTGGGCCACCAGAGAGAGCCTCATGCACACCTTGTCCATCTCGGCGACGGTCTTGGAGATGGTCGAGATGAATTTGCCAGACTGGACGTGCTGCAGCTGGAGTGGTTGGCCAAAGTGCACAAGCTGGCCGCGGGTAGTGGACTCTCGGAGCTTGGCGGCGTTGGCGAACGCTTCTACGGCGGCTTGCTGTTCGAGGGGCTCTAGTATCTCAGCTCCTTCGCCGACGGTACTCGGTGCCTTTGCAAGTCGTTTCTGGGCTTCGTATTGAAGCGGCGGCGTGATGCGGAAGAGGCACCCGTCCATCTTTCCTCCTGCCACGTCGCTAATGCAGCCAAGGCGCTCGTCCACAAAGCCATCCGAATGCACGTGCCCGCGATCGTCAATCTTGATGACGACGATGTCGCCTTCATAGACCGCACCTGGTAGACGTTTGCGGCCGGCCATGCTGGGTTTTTAAAGTGGCTCGAACGGTCGCGGGCAGTGGCGCGTTGGATCGTAAACCTCGAACAATTGATATTTTGAAGAAAGGCCAACCCGTGTGCTCGCGTTAACGCCTGCATACATGACGCTATATCCTCTAAAATGCAAAACCTCTGCGTATGTATATTGCACTTGAAGATACTCATATTTAAACAAAGAGGTTTTCTGCGAAACCGACTCCTAAACGCGCCAGTCGTCAAGTTGACAGGATGCTCCGGAAGCGCGAGCCGCGGGTCCTGTACGAAGGTGACATTGTGTACCTCCATTTCCAAGGCGACGGCTACGCGCACTCGGATGGCTTTGTGGACGAGCGTCTCGGCTGTCTCCGTGCCGACCAATCGCACGCTGCCACGTTTGAAGGGTGTCTCTTTCGCGTCGTGCCCAAGCTGACGTACGAAGCCGCCAAAGCGCTGCACAAGATCAAGGACGAGGCGCTCGATAAGGTTGAGATCTTGAAGCAGCAGGCGGCCGCCGAGGCTGAGGCCAACGCCGCCGCGATCCGCCACCTCGAAAGCGACGGCCAAGGCGTCGTGTACGGCCAGATCATCCAGCTGCAGCACGTGCTTTCGGGCAAATTCCTGACGTCCAAAGCCAAGACGCTCGCCGATGTCGACAAGACGAGCATGAAGGTCACGCTGCAGGCCGATGGGTCCACGAAAGCCCACTTTACGCTTCTGCCACGGTACAAGACGCGGTCAATTGGCAGCAACGTCATCTTTCACGACTCGGTACATCCTGTTTTTCTTATTTTCTCTTGCGTTGATGGCAATACTCATGTAAATGTGGGTAGGTGTGCTTGGCCCGCGCCAAGTACACGAGTCACGTGTTGCATCTGAGCGCAGCGCCGTACCCGCGCGACGCGCTCGGCCGAAAAGAGATCAATATGAACTACAAAGAGTCGATCTTGCAGCTGCAAAAGTACACCGAGTGCACCCCGCCATCGTCGCGCAGTCTTCAGGTACGAGCATCGACGAGGTACTTATGAACGCTCCATCTTGAGCCTAGATTGGCAAGCTCTACCGACTTTTCCACCTCGAAGGACAGGCGTATGTGACGTTGTCGGCCAACCCCCATGCCACGAAAGCGCCGTACCTTCGTCAAATCGTGCCCGACTCGAACTATACCGCGCCATCGAACTTGACGCGCAAGTCGCTCTTCGTGCTCGAGCGCCTCGACCCGAAAGAAGGTGGCGTCGTTGCCGATTTTGACGACGTGTACCGGTTCCGCCACCTCGCCACAGGTAGTAGTGCCGTCTACATTGACCATCTCATTGTGTCCTAGGGCAATATCTCGCACTCTCTGAGGACTGCCGTCACCACGAAGTGCCTCTGGTCGGTGCGAGCGCCGACGAAGGCCGCGCCAACTTTGCTTGCGTCCGACATTTGGGAGTCTCGGCTCGGCCAACAGCACGCAACTCACCTTTCGCATCGAGGTGCGTGCGGTAGTCGGTACGGGTTGAAAATGGTGTGTTTCTAGACACCGCACCTCAGCGAGGGCGGGCCCCATCGGCTGCACAACCCGAACCGCGCCAAAGCCAACCACGCACTCAAGCACAAGGCGAGCTACCATTTCGTCGCGTCCACGCGGCTCCTCGACGAAGTACGCATTACTCTTGAAACGGCATGGGTGTTGATAGTGATGCACAAAGGACTGTTTTCGGCTCGTCGAAGCGTCGGCCACCGAGACGTACGAGGCGTACTACCTCTCGAGCGTCGTGCAGCACTTACGTCGGTACCGCGACGATGTGCAGCTGGCGCTTCAGAAGCGTGCACCAGTGACGCACATGTATTTGAGCAAC
The DNA here is from genome assembly GCF_000151545.1 of Saprolegnia parasitica CBS 223.65. Classification (NCBI taxonomy): domain Eukaryota; phylum Oomycota; class Saprolegniomycetes; order Saprolegniales; family Saprolegniaceae; genus Saprolegnia; species Saprolegnia parasitica. The sequence goes on along the minus strand of NW_012156472.1, from coordinate 129,635 downwards.
ACGCTGATTGCGCTCCGGAGCTTGATGACGTTTTTGCAAGACGGGGGCAGTGCCGAGGACGCGGACGGCCGCCCGATTTTCCATCGGCAAGAGCAAGTGCGGGAGGCCAAGGTCCTCGACACCCTCTACGAAATGCTTCGCGTTGTCAAGACCAACCGCATTGCGAGCCACGACCTCGCGACGGACCCGATGCTGAAAGTCGTCCTCCGCGTGCACCGACTCGTCAACAAAGTGCTCGTCTCTGCGCTGCATGGGAACTTGGTCAACAAAACTACGTGGCGACGCGGTCGGCGACCGCTTACTACTACGGCGCCTTCGACGACAGTGAGGCGACGCCGGCCACGTACATGGGCGAGACGCTCGGCCACATTGGGTCCGAGACCGGCTCCAAGTCGGTGTACCGATGTCTCTTTCTCAACAACAAGCAGCTCCTCGAGCACTCGGTGGATCTCTCGCTCGTCACGTCGAGTTGTCGCAACATTCAAGCCAAAGGGGTCAAGGCCTTTGGGATATTGCATTTTTTGTCGACCATTTGCGCGTGCGACAATGTGAATCTACCTCAAAACCAAGAGGTACATTTTGCCTCTTGTCTATTCCAGTGCATTTAGATGTCCGTGTAGCTGATTGTGCGCGCGCTCTACAGTCTCACGCTGCAGCCCGAGTTGCAAACGACACGCTACAGCATTCTGATTGAAGCGGCCGCGTGCCCCAACCCCGTCCGGCCCGTCTCGCCTGCCGTGTACGATCTCTATACTCTGTTGTTGAATATCAACGTGATATGTGGCGTAGAAAGGACTTTGTCGTGAGCGCACCGAGCGGCGCGAGTAGCTTCGCGCACAACGGACACCCCGTCGGCTACGAAATGCTCAGCAAAGGCTACGTCAACATCGTTGTGAGCTGGAAGGCCGCGCTGAACTGGGACTTAAACGCGAGCAGTGGGCTCTTCTTCACGCCCGCCGAGCTCCACTTGACGCCGGTCGTCGACGCCGCCGTGAGCAACGACCTCGCGCAGTACGACCAGCTCGTGAACGCCAGTCATCGCGAATGGATTCTCCTCGAGCACGTGGTGTGGACGCTCCAGCCCGACGACATGTTCCCACTCCTTTTCAACGGAAAAGTGTGGGCGACCGAGTGGGCTGAGATCCAAAAGGACCACGAGCGACTCGAAGGCTTCGAGCGCCTCAGAACGCTGGCCAACTACTACAACCTGCAGCTCATGTTATTCGCGGAGCTCTTGCGTGGCCACTGCGCGACGTCCCTCGAGGTCTGTTTTTGTGTTTGATTTTTGTTTGATTTTACATTTTTGCTTATTTTCATCTATCGACTATCTAGATCTTATCGGCGCAGTTCAGCTACAACATGCTGCTCAGCGCCGTGGCCAACCCGGGCTTGCCGCACACGATCCGCACATCGTTCAGCACGATGCTGCATCTGTGTTGGCTGCGCCGGTTCCCACACGAGCCGCTGCTGCTGCCCCGCTTTGTCTATGGCTTTGATGACATTCCCAAGCTCGACCGTCAAGCGTCGCTGGTACCGTTTTCTTGTATCGATACATCAATATATCAACGCAATTAGCTCCTCGCGCACTTTGAGCTGCAACCCGGCCATCCCGCGCTGGCATCAGACGACGCCTTCATTGCGTATCCGTACGCAGACAAGTTTGCCTTCGTGCAAGGTTCGATACAAAAGTGTCTTGATCCGCGTGGACAATACAACGTAGGTGTCGTGCATGAGTCCATGATGCTCATGGCCAAAGACAAGCTCGTGCTGAGCTTGGTCGACGCCAACGTGTTTTTGAGTGCGCAGCTCGTCATCGTCGATTGGCTCGTTCGCTGCGGGTTTTACCCCGATATGGAGGCCATCGAGCGACTTTTGACGCCGCTGCTCCTGCTACTCGACGGGCGCAACACCGTCTACAGTCCGTCGGCGCTTGCCCTCGTCAACAGCTCGCAGGCAACGCTCGACGATACGATGCGCTACACCCGCAACAAGCTCAACGATGCATTGACCAAGTGCAAAATGCAAATCTGCGACATTTTGCAGACCATAAACGTGGTGTGGCGCAACTACGAAGTGCTCGCGCTGCTCTCGCACTTCAAGTACGTTGGGTTTCAAGATACGGCGACCGCCGCCGCCAACGACATCGAAGACGACGAGGACCTCGACACCTCGCCACGCCGCGTAAAAAAAAAGCCCGGAAAACGCCAGAAGGACGAGTCCACGCGGCTCCTCGCGCCACCCAAGAAGCACAATACGTTCTTGCAGCTCTTCGCGAAAGGCAGTCTTGACATGCGGTCGATTGCGAAGCTGCCATTGGCGACTATCTGCATGGACTTGATGATGTACGAAGACGACACGCTCGTCCATGCGGCGCTCGCCCTCATGCTACAGCTGCACACGCGCCAGGACCAAGTGCTCTCGTACCTTAAGCAATGCATCCTCGTGCGGCCGTCGGTGGCGACGGCGCGGATTGCATCCAGCACGATTTCAAGTGCTCAAGTGCTCAAGGAAATGGAGTACATGGGCCCGTTGCTGCGACATTACATGACGTCGTTCGCGTCACCGTCGCTCTGCGATCAAATGGTGGACGTCAACAAGGTGCCGCTGGGCTATGCGGGCGTCGCCCACCTCTTGATGGAGATTCTGCGCAAACTGCAAGAATTTTGCGTCGACAAGCTCAGCGGGTCCGAGGTGCGCGAGCCAAATCTAGAAAAGCAGACCATTTTGCTTCAGCTTCACACGCATCTGGACGTGATGCAGCTGCTTCGCATGCCGACGACGTTCATCGAGCCGCGCTACAAAGCCAATTTGCTGGCGGTGAAAGCCGAGTGCTGTCTCTTCTTCCAGCGGCTCATGGCCCGCAACCCGATGGGCCAGCGCCTCGTATTCCGTTTTTGCCCGAGTTGATTGCACGCTTTGGTACAACTTGTCTGACAAAATGAGGACACATTGTACAATGGGATGATAGAGGAGCTCCAAAACATTGGCGACGTACTCATTGCGATCTTCGTCGACAACCGCGACTTGTGCTCGAGCATTCCGGAAGAAGCGATCTGGACCACGACGAAGCTCCTCAACGACCTCGTCGCGCAGCTCGTCGCCGGCGCTGATGATGGGTTTCGCACCATTTGCACCATCTTGAATTTCTTTACGCACTACATGATCCCGGATCAAGTGCCCATGAAGTCCAACCAGGTACGTTTACCATCATGATCTTGCCAGTGGGCTCGACGGAACCAATCAGGTCCATCTCTTCTCGGTGCTGTCGCACCCACAGTTTGAGCACACGATTCTGCCGTTCGGACGCGGCATTGACTCGCACATGGAGGTTGGGTCCGTCGATCTCATGACGACCGACGGGTACCTCTCGCTGCTCGACCTTGTGCGCAACCCAAACGCCGGTGCGCAACTGATCTACTTTCAAAAGGTACATTTGTGACATTTTGAATGTTGAAACATGGAAACAAAACATACGGAAAACAATTGTGGTACCATTTGTAGTCGCTCGAGCTCCTCGCCTGCGTGTGCCGCGGCAAGACATACAAGACCGAAGTCGAGTGCCAGCAGCTGTACCCACTCAACTTTATTTTGACGCTGCTTCTGGACGACGAAATGCCGCTGCCGCTCAAAGTCGTCGCCGGCAAGTTCCTCGCCGAGGTGTTTTTGGACACGGACTTGGACGTGGACCCGAAAATCGGCGTCCTTCCCGCCATGTGGAGCGTCCTCTTGCACTGCTCGACGCAGATCGCATCCTACAACGCGTTCTTGTACAAGGACCACGCGCCATCCGGTGGTGACTCTTCAGTCACGTTCGACGAGCTCTCGCGCTACGTCTTTGAGGGAAATTTGAGCATCGTCACGGCCTTCTTTAGCTGCGTCTATAATCCCAAGGCCGACGATCTCGACGACAACACGGTGCACATTGTCCAAGCGCTCAAGTCGGACATTCGGTCGCTCAAGAAACGTGGCAAGCTTGACCCTGCCCAGCACGAGGTGGCGCACTGCCACATTTGCTTTTTTATTGATGAAAACTAGATTTGCGACTATTGTGCCATCGCGCTCGGCTTACCGATCGAGAAGAAGCCGGTGCTGCCGCCGCTGCGCTGCACGCCGGCCAATACGTCAATTCGACACCGCAATGCGATCGTGGGAACGCGCCCCAATGCGACGCTCGTCGAAACCGTCGCGACTGCGAGCTCGTTCGACCAGTTCAAGTGGTCGCTCCTCGAGGCATCCGACATTGCCACAAGCGTCCACGCCGAGCTTCAAGAGCTCGTCGACGCCATGGAAACCATCGAAGCGATGACCGACAAGTGTCGCCCGGACGCCGGCGCCGACCGCGCCAACACGATCACCAAGCAGCTCTTGGCATCGCGCATTATGAAGTTCATCGCTGACAACCCTACCTCGAGTATATATCATCGTCTTGCATCCATTGAAGTCTTCCCTCCGACCATAGGCTGTGTCATCCGTACGCTCGAGATGCTCATCCGGACGATTTCGTCCAAAGCGCTGTCCGAGGACGCCAAGCTGCGGCTCCAACGTGCCGAGATCGAAGAGGCCCAAGAAACGTACCAAAATACACAGACGTTTATGGCCACGTACGACATCTATTTTTTTATTTTCCACCATTTTTCATGCTTTTCTATACCTCTAGGTGCGGCGCGGCGCGGCTCGTCTTGACCTTGATTGCCAATGCGTACAACCCGGGCACGATGCTCAAAGCTATTGAATTCGGCATCAGCCTCGTCGGCGGTGGCAATGCAGCCGTGCAAGCCATGCTGTACGAGAGCATGCAGGCCAGTGACGAGCGGTATACATCGATCTATCAATGTGTCAACTATTCCATCTGGACGGTAGATTCTTTGTGCAAATCGACCGCATTCTGCAAGCTGCGATCGAAAAGGTCAAAGAGACACGGCGCACGATCAAGTACATAGCCGAGTCCCGCGTCGCCGTATCGACGCCGTCCGCAGACGACAGCTCCACCGAGTGCAGCAGGGCCACGGACAACGTCTTGGCGTTCACACACTCGGACGCCAACGTGGTCATCTCGGGCGACCTGCTTATCCACTTTCTTTCAGTATAGCAATGCATCGATATGAACTCGGCGTATCAACTGGATTCATTGTAGATGCTGGCCGAAGGCCACAACCTCCAAATGCAGCTCGTCATGCTCGACCAATCGCATGTTGGCAACCTCGTGAGCGTCAATTTGCTCCAAACGGTCACGTCGTACCTTGCGATCCTTGTCAAGGACGAAGCGCAGCTTCAGCACATGAGTGCGGACGACTGCCGGTCCCTTAACGCGTGCTGGCTTTTCTTGACCGAGTACATGCAAGGCCCATGCAGCGCGATCCAAGAGTACCTCACGGGCTCCGTCATGGTCGAGATCTTCCGCAAGACACTTAAAGCACACATCAATGTGCTGGATGCCTCCGACGACGCGAGCCGCGACCTTCCGACCGCCGACGCTGTCAAGAAGCTCAAATCCAACGCCGTCAAGACGATGGTGAGTCTCCTCGAAGGCCGCAGCGACGACCGAGTGGAGGCGCGTCTGCGAAGTACGTTGGAGCTCAAGGCCATCAAGAACCGACTCCTCGTACCTCCCAATCTTGCGCTGCATTTGCTAACGAGGAGGTCGATTGTAGGAGCTCTACGAGCAATACCATGCGGAGAAGGACCAGCACAAGGGGGAGATGGCGTGGCACCAAGAGTTTTTGGACGAAGGCGTCAACCTCTTTACGCTTGCCATGTGCGTCTTTCGGCCGTCGGGGGAGGTCAAGGCCGACGACGACACGCTCGTGCCCGAGTCGACCAAGACGTCCAAGGCGCCACGCCGCGGCGACTATGCCAGCGAGGCGGCGTTCAAGGCTGCCAAGGCCAACTGGCGGCACAAGTCGATGTATGCCAAGGCGTACAAGTTCTTTGACGACCTCCACTGCACGATCGAAGTGTGGTGGGGTACGGACGAGCCGCGCCTCGATACAGTGCATTTTCCACTGCATTCGCACTGCCGCATGTTCGCGTTCCTCGGTCATAAGAAGGAGCGTCTCCTCAACGACTTTGATTACAAGTCGAACGAACGCCTGAAGCAATTTGTGCAAGCTGCGCGTGGCCTCGACGAGGAGATGCAGCACATTGAGATGCTCAGTCGCTTCCTCTTGTACAACCTCATACGACCGTACATCCCACTCTTCAAGACGCTCAGTTTTATCCTGGCCATCTTTATGAACCTCATCATGGTGCGGATCGATTTTCTGTATCTTCCACTGTATTTTACTGCATTTTATGGGATTTGCCGTAGCTGGTCGCCCTCAAGCACAACGACGAGAGCACGGACCGCCACTTTGAGCCGAATGGGCTCCAGCAGCCGATGCAATACTTTGGCATGCTCCAGATCTTCCTCTCGACCGCCGTACTGGTAAAATCTGAAAAATCTCAAAATCTGGAAAATCGGGGAGACCGAGGATATCTCATCGCGGTGTGGTAGGTGTTTATGCTCGTGATTAGCGTCCCGCTGGTCTTTCGCGCGCGCCGCAATGCGCAGATCAAGAACTCGCTCGACTCGTACAACGCGAGCAAGAAGCAACGCAAGCTCGAGAGCCTCGAATTTGACCTCGCCGATCTGAAAGCAATCCACCTCCAGATCGACGAAGTCGGAAAGCATCTGAAGAGCGGTCTCGTCGGGCTCACGTCCACGGCCAAAGGCTTCGTCGAGTCCGTCGTCCAGATTTATCACTCGTACCTTCCGCTGCTGCGCATGATCCTACTCGTCTTCCTCCTGCAACTGACGCTGCTGCAAGCCTTTCCCGATTTTCCCACCGAAGTGCCCTGTACGAGACTGTCTTCTTTTTCATGGACAACTTGTCTCATGGGTATGTATAGTCATCGTTCTCTTCTTGCCGTTCGTGCGTGACACGCGCAACTACCTCGAAACGAGCTGCTCGTGGTTTGGTCTGGTCTACACGCTTGTCTATGACGTCATCTTTGACAAGCACACGGCGTTCTACACCGTGTACCTCGCCACCGCGTGCTGTGCCACCTTGTACCACCCGATCTTTTATGGCTACCACTTGCTGGATCTGGTCATCATGAGCCCGTCGCTCCAGAATGTGGTGCGCGCCGTGACCAAACCCGGGCGGGCGCTCGCGCTCACGTGTCTCCTCGGCCTCTTTGTGATTTACTTTACACGATGGTGCTCTTCTTCTTTACGCCGTCGGACGCGACCGACGAGATCGACCACGTTCCGTACTGCTCGACGATGATGGACTGCTTCCTCTTCTTCGTGCACCGGGGTCTCTTGAGCGGCGGTGGCATTGGCGACTACCTCACCAACGGTCTCAACCACCCGCCCAACTACTTTAACCGGAGCATGTACTGGGCGCGCGTCTTCTTCGACTTGAGCTTTTTTGTGCTCGTGATTGTGCTCCTCCTCAACATTGTGTTTGGTATAACGATCGACACGTTTGGCGAGCTTCGCACCGAAGCCAACGAGAAGGAGCGGCTCATGAAGAACCAATGCTTCATTTGCGGCCTCTCGCGCGATGTCTTTGACACTCATTACACCGAACAAGGCACCTCGGACGGCTTTGCCAAGCACATTGCGTCCGAGCACAACATGTACATCTTGTCTTCTCTTGGAAACGAGTGTATCAAAGTTGTACAGGTGGAACTACCTCTACTTTATCGTGCACCTGCGCGCCAAAGACCTCACCGACTGCACGGGGCCCGAGGCCTATGTCAAGACACTCCTCGAGAAGGACGACCACTCGTGGTTCCCTCAAGGCATGGCGCAGTGCCTCACGCGAGCCAACGTGGCGTCCACGGAGCGCGACCTGAGCGACATCAAGGGCCAGCTCAAGGCGCTGAGTGCGCAGGTACATTGTGATATCTTTGGTGCATGCGTGCTGTATGGCGAGCGTATAGATGGACCACATTGCGTCCGTGGCCACCGAATGTGCTTAGCAGTAGTATCAAACGATCAAGTGGCAATACATGCAAAGCGTTCATGTGTATCCAGCGAATCGGGTGTTGTCTAGTGTTGCGCGTCGCGGGCCGATTGGAGCTCTTCAATGTACGCTTGCATTGCATAAAACTGCTCGGCTTGCTGCGTGAGGATCTGGAGGAGCTCGGCTTTTTCCTTCTCGAGTCGCTCGGCCATCGCCTTGTACTGCGTCATGAGTTGGTAGACGCCCGCCGTCGACGCCGAGCAGTCGGATCGCACCGAGTTGGCTGGCGACAAGGGCACGTAGCGCGATGTCGACCGCGGCGGCGTTGGCAGCAACGCCGGGTGCAACGGCGACGACGCCACTGACAACTTGTCCATCGATGACTCGAGGTTCAGTCGAAGCTTGGGGCGCGGCCGCGGCACCGGCGCTGCCGTGGCAGGCAGCGAAAACGACGGGCTGTCCGCCGACGGCGCACCACGCACCGGCGTTCGAGGCGCCGATCGAAGCTCGGGTGTCCGCGGTGGCGCACTCATCGTTTTCGGCGGTGTGTACACCGGCGGCGCGACGTGGTGCCACGACGACGATCCGAGCGCCCGCGCTTCCGAGTCGGTCGCGGCCGGTGGGGCAAACGCAGCCGGCTGTGCGTGTGCCGTCGACAGATGCTTAGGCGAATGCCCCAGCGCTTGAGGCTGCGACACAACACTCGACGACGCTTGGCCATTCGACGAGTACATCGGCGTCGGCAAGTTGGTCGTCGGTCCAAGTTCGGGCGTACGGGGCGGGCCGTACGCAGGTTTCGCGGGCGAGTACGTCCCTTGCTTCCCACCGGGCAGCGTGCTGGATGTCGGCCGATGCTCCGGCGTCCGAGGTTGCGCAAACGATGCCGTTGTCGGTGGCGTGTACGCCGGTGGCGCCGCGTGCTGCATCGGCGACGAGCCACTTGCAAGTGCGTGCGGCGACGCTGCGGAGAACGACGGATAGTGCGCCGCGGCCTCTCGCGATGGCGGGTTGTTTGAGAAGAGCGAAGTGGTCGACGACACTGGCGCGGGCTCGTGCACGGGTTGCATCTCTTGTGCCGATGGCTTTGTCACAAACAACGCTTCGTCGCGCCGAGGCGACGCTGTGCCAAAGAGCGATGCTGCCTCCAACGGGCGCGGCGACGGGGACCTGGCCACAAACTGCGACACGGGCGACGGGGACTTGGCCGCGGCAGAAAACTGCGACACGGGCGACGACGGGCCAAAGAGACTGGACGCGTCACTGAAGAGCGACGATGCCTCTTGCGGTCGAGGCGACGCGACATGCGGCGCTGGTGGCGGCGTCACGGATCGCTGCAGCGGTGACGCCTGCGACTTGAACACGGGCGAGGCGACCGGTTTGGTCACCAGAGCGGGCGTCGCGGCTGGAGACGGCGGAGCTACGGGCAAGCCCCATGCGGACGACGTGTCGTCATCACCAAACAAAGACGCGGCTTCTTGCGGTTGCGGCGACATCGGCTTTGGTGGCGATGGCTCGCTGTGTGCTTGAGCGAGAACGTTGGGCGCTGAGAATGCACTCGTCGGCGCATGGCCAAAGAGCGAGGCGGCTCCGTGCGCAGGCGACGACACTGCGTTGGCTTCGGGCGACGGCTGGTGCGGGACGTGCGACGAGCGGAACAGATCACTCGAATCGTCGCTACCAAAGAGAGATGCTGCCTCTTGCGGTCGCGGCGACTGCGAAGCATGTGCTGTATACTGCGGTGTTGAAGCATGTTGGAACGATGGCTGCTGGGCCGATGGCTGCTGGACCGATGGCTGCTGGGCCGATGGCTGCTGGACCGATTGCTGCTGGACCGATGGCTGGTGTAAGCTGGATGGTG
>NW_012156472.1:109887-119725 GCF_000151545.1 Saprolegnia parasitica CBS 223.65 | reverse complement strand
GCGGCCGACTTTCGTTGGAGCGCGGGCCATACGAGCTGCTCTCGGGCTGGCCGTGGTCGAAGGACCGCCCCATGGAGCGGATGATCGGGCTCTTGGACTGCATGGAGAAGAACTCGGCTGTGTGGTTGCCGCTCGAGCCAATGTCGTCGAGGTCGAGCTCCTCGTACTGACCGTCGTCGACGCCCACGGGCGCGGGGATGCTGATCGCCATGGGCGGCTTGCTCGGCATCGGGGGCTTGGCCTCCGGGGTGACGAACGTCTGCAGGAGGCGATTCATGCGACGTCAAAAGCACTCTGGACGTCGGCCAATCACAGACCAGTGGGTGCGTTTTTCTGGAAACACGCACCTTTTTGCGAGGATATGACGTGGCCTCTCCCACATGTAGCGTCACTGGCCATTTTGGGGCAGCGCGAAGAGGACGCGACGACAAGGCTTCCGACTCGACAAGGCTGTCGTGAGGTGCAGTCTGTCTACGTCGTCTATATCCAAGCTTCAATCTCTTCGAAGAGTGTACCACATGGGCTCCAACACGGCTGACCAACGACAGATAGTTCCATCAACGAACGGTAGACAAGCATGACACGCTGCCATGTTTGATTGGCAGCAGCACGTGTTGTGCGACTAGCTCCTCATTGCAGAGACAAACTCTTCTCGGCACTAGCACTGGAGAGTATCAACCTGCTGGGGTATACCTGGATGCATGAGGATGCTCCTCATGGCGCCAGGCCTCGACACACATGCCTGTGGACTGCCTCCGACGAAAGCCAGAGGCTAGAGTTGTCTCGGGCCCGCCGAGCTCGGGATGTATGGCGAGAAGCGGTTATTGATATTTGCGCGGGGGCAAGACGAGGCGACAAGTGTATGGGATCGACGACCCGTCTTTGACGCACAGGGTTAATGGTCGAGACGGAGCATGAGCTTGGCCGTGCGAGATGCAGCCACCGACGGCGCTTTGAATGGATGAGTTAAAAGTACTTACTTCTTTGTTATCAAGGTTGCAAACGTCGTTGATGCAATCTACTTGGCGATGGCACCGCACCAGACAAAGCCGTTGGCCATGTGAGCGTCACAATCGGACTTTTTCCAGTTATCGATGCAACCAGAAGCCGTTTGGCATCCGCGGCACGTGCCGCAATAGCCGGGCTCACCACACCAGACGTAGTGCGGGTTCGCATTGCAGTTGGCGAGCGTCCAGTCGCCGTGGCAAAGGCCGTTGCTCGGGGAGTAGCAATTCTTGCAGTTGCCGCAAGTGGTCGCTGGCGCCTTCGTCGTCGGCGCCACCGAGGGCGTTGCGGACGACGGCACGGGCGTCACGGACGGTGTCGGAGCCTTGGTCGCCGGATCCATGTCGCAGTTGGCGTGCGTCGCCGAAGCAGCGGCGAGGAGCGTAAGGCACATGGCGATGGAGAACTGGACCTTCATGGTGGAGAGCAAATTTGGAAATGAGCGTTTGGCGACGATCTCGTGGTTCGTGCTCCGTCTACCGAAGAGTTTGCAACAGGATAACAGATGGTAGTGTTATCACTTGTCGAGTGAGAGCTGGTTGACGATCGGTATGAAGAGCGACAGTGCATACATGGTAGCTTACAGAGCGATGGACCTTGTTTTAGTATCGAAAGGGACGCATGGAGGAGTCGCGGGTTCGTATTGGTTCCCAAATATTCGCACCTCTTGGTGACGGCTCGTTGTGAAAGGGCACAAATCCAAAACAGGAAGGCACTAAAAACATCTGGGTAAAGTCGACTATTGTGCATGCTGCTAATAGTATAGTGTGGGACACTTGTGCCACACGTTGAGCGATTTGGACGCTCGTGAAGAGCACAAGTTTGTGCACTGCCCTTATACTGTACTACAAATGGACTCTATAAACACGATCCTTATCGCTTATTGAGCCAATGGGCTGGAGAAAATGAGAAAGGAGAGAGGTCACAGTGCTTGTGAGGCCAGCGTCATAGGACCAAGATCCACATCTGGTGGCGCTGGATCTGGTAGCAGCGCTGGCGTGTGTGGCTGATAGCATCCCGCCAACTGATCGTGCAGTGCATTTTGAGTCCGTGTCGCAACCGGCAGGAGCTTACTGTACAAGTACTCTACTGTAGTCCAGGCTCGCCGGCCTCGTGCGTCACAAAGGCTGCTCCATTAACTTGTGATCATTGTCAATGTGATCAATGTTGTCCACGCAAACGAGGGGACAAGGGTATCGAAACATGCACTCTAGGCGACAATAGGGAATCCTTTCTTTCCATCGCCACTGGGCGTATCAGCGGGTGTGTGCCTGCGCGAGCAGTGCCGTGGAGTACACGACACTTGCAGCAGAGTCAAGATATGATCGGACTTGGCAGCTCGTGTGTAATCCAATCTGTTTTTATCCTCTGTACCTGCAGTACACGGTGGGAACGATGGAAGGAGCGTAGAGCCATTTCGCCTCAACGCGCTTTTCTATGAAAGTTTCGCTTCTGCTACGTGCCCCACCTCTGGTATTCTATTTTGCCTGCAATGCTTGTGTCAGTGGTCATAGATGACCAATGGCCCACGTGATCCAAGCCAGATTAAGCAAGCGCCTTCTCGTGATCGGGCCGTATATCAGGTCGCTATCATTAAGGCCATAAAATTACTTTATGACTTTGCTATCAATAGCTCCAACGCCAACACTGCATTTAACCACGAGGTACAGTAGTATGTCTGCACCATGGGAGGATGTTAACTTGAGATCGACTATAAGCAATGCATCACGTTGCCGAAGTCCACATGTGCATAGGTGGAAGAGTTATGGAGACGAAGCGTGTCGGCCGTTCTCAGAACCCTAAACCGCAATAGACAAACCGCTCGCATACACTACCTGTACATGTCGTAGCTTGTATAGAGCAATGCTGCCGTGTATCTCAAAGAGTGTCTCTCGGATATGTCCCCTAGGCCCAGTGATATACTAGGGTTGGGGATCCATGCGAGAGACAGACAGGGAGGTACAATAACCGCGGCTCTATACCATCTAGCTACCGTATGCAGTGCAGTTGTCTCAAACGATTTAACGTTACCTTGTCGGCAACAACTTGATGTACATATACATGACTTGTGTGAGATAAAAGAGCAGTACTAGAAGTTCGCTCTGCATTCGGCACAAGTGTCCTCGGTACCGATGCCTTATCACTCCAAGCGCAGGTCGACGTCAAGCCCAGTAGACATCGGAATCGCAATAAAACCTGTAGCACACATACTGCTGCTCTCGGAGCCGCCTGTCCCCACTGCCTCTGATGACATCGCAGCCTCTGTGCTGCAGTGCGTCCGAGAAGAGCATCAAGGTGGCCAGCGGTGTCGACGGTTCAAACATCTTGAACGCACCCCAGCCCTTTGCGAGATCTGTCGAGGCATCGCCACTGCGATCCAATTTAGCCTATGTATGGCGAACCCGTACGCGTGTCTTTTGCATGTCCAAGCGCCACGTCACAACCCTCTACATCTGATATTGCGGTTGGTACTATATCAAGGCTTAGAGGTAATGCTAGTCGAGACTACCGGACCAAAAACTCGACACATCGCAAGCGTCGCACTGAAGTCTACTGCTGCTAACGCAAATGCCACTGAAAGGAGCCAAAACGACGCTGCCCATCATTTTTTCACCGGCAAACCCTTGCTATCAATGCACCCCTCATGTACCATGTCACAGTTCACGTGATTGACCTCGCGCTTGGCCTCTATACCCGATTGGCTGCCCACGTCCCCTTTGCGTCGTCTCCGCGCGGGAGAGCTTTCGCACCGCCTCTTGCGATCATGCCCTTGTGTGCCGACGACATAATGCACGTGCTCTTAAACGTTTGTGGAAGCGTCCGAGCGGCTTTCGCCTCGTACATCTGCAGGCGTCTTGCATACGAACCAAACCTTTGCATTTGCAGTAGGCAGATGCTACTGCGTTGCATCTGTGAGTATCGACGTGTGTCGTCGTCGTGAAATATATAAGCAAAATGAATAGCCGTGTGAACAATGCCAGCCACGCACACGGTCCATGATATCGAGGCGACGTCGCATGTGTACTTAGACCTTGGTCGTCTTGGTGGATCCAGGAAGAAGCTCGAGGCCCAAGTGGTCGTCGTCGCAGGCGCTGACGTTTTGCGAGCTGGTTCCGGTCACAAATAAGGCGACACCGAGTGCTAGCGTGACCCACGAGATGCCAAAGAAGAGGTAGACGTCGGCCGTGTAGTTGCCTGTCACGTCGCGGAGGTACCCCACGAGCACGTTGCCGATCGTCATGGCAAGCGCATCAAAGACCTCGAGGACGCCAAACGCCATACCGTAGCGTTCTTGGGGCACTGAGGTCGCAAGCGCCGCAACGAGGACGGCGGGTGTGACCGTGAGGCAGAGAGAGATGAGGAGCAGCGTCACGATCGGCGTGTACGGTGTAAAGAGGAGCCACGCAAAGGCGACGACACCGCAAACCGTCGACGCGAGAACGTAATGCAATCGGCCATGGGTTCGATCCAAGATGAGGCCGAGGACGGGCGATGTGAGGACGAGGACATGGGAGAGACTCGCGAGGACACCCGAAAGCACGAGCGAGTAGCCGTACACTTGGTACAGGTAGCTGGCCGAGATGTTTTGGAACCAGTGGAAATTTTGTACATATAAGATCTGCAGCGCGAGCACGAGCCAAAACTAGAATTGCATGTCAGCACCAGATAGATCGATAGCAGAGAAGTAACGTACGAGGCGCGGGAGTGTGCCCACGAGCCGGAGCGACTCGCGCGAGAGGAGTCCGTGCTTGCTGCCATGCGCCGGCGGCGCGACCCGTGGGCTCACAAAGGCGGTGAGCCACGGCAGGCGCGGGTCAATGTCCTCGACGGCCAAGGTTCCGCGCAGCGTCTGGAGGCGCTGCGTGGCGTGGATCACGACGCACGCACAGGCGAGCGAGATCAGACACACCACGTCGCCGTACCAAAAGCTGTAGACGTAGCTGCCAAAATAGAGTGCAACCGGAGCCATCGTCCACTTGGCTACCATGCGCGCGACGTTGGTCATGGCCACGATGATGCCCATCGCACACGTGATCTCGGTCGTGTCGAACCACGTGGCGGCGAACGCCCGCGCGCCAACGTACACGCTGCCCTCGCCCATGCCATAGACGAAGCGCCCGGCAAGCGCGAGCCCGTAGCTGTGGTGGGCCATTGCGAGCGTGAAGATCGTGTGCCCAAGAATCATGAGCCCGACAAAGATCGCGAGGCAGCGGCTGCCATCGCGGTCGAGCCAATGGCCACCGACAAACGGCAAGAGCAGGTTCGGCCACGACGCCGCCGACGAGAGCGCACCGTAAAACGTGTTGCTGATCGGGTACGCTGGATCGTCGAGCATGAGCTGCTCGACGGCTGCCATCCCACTCTACAGACGACGCCATGAGTGGCATACAGGCGCTCGCATAGTACCCGAATGAAGTGGCCACTGAACGCGACGCCGCAGGTCGCGACGAGGAGGAAGAAACGGTGGCTAGGGCTAAACGGGCTCCAGAAGCGCCACGCCGACGTCCGCGTCACGACGAACGTCGCCTCGACAAGCGGCGAGCGCTCGGCCGTTCGTGCCAAGGATCCCATCTCTCTCTCGCAACTTGAAAAAAGACTGGCTGCCTGCCATGTGATTGGCGTAAAGATTCGCCCGCAGCTTCATCTGCGTTCTCATTGGTGGATATCTTGGGTTGGGCAAGGCCATTGGGCGAAGGCAAACGCTCCAACGAGCCAAAGATTCCCGACGACCGCGAGGACGGAACGCGATGCAGTGTCTTGGGTACACGGCGATAGCGTGGGTGGCGCGACGGCACCTGCAACGATGATTCCGCACTTGATCTCTCGCATCATGGTGGGATGATCCTGCGACAGAGTGCGCTTGATCTTTGCGTTGATGTAGGACGTTGGGTGCTTGATTAGGGCGTCGCTACTGGCATCGGCCAGAGCGGATTGGCAGAAGGGCGCATGCCACCGGCCCAATCGCATCCACGCATTGTGTCGCAAGGGCGATGCGCGCTGCCAACTCGAGCGTACCGTAGGACAGTGCATAATCTTTCAATTACAGCTCTCTATACGGTGCCTACAGATATTAGTGCAGACATGGCGGCGTCGAGCGATTCAAAGGTGGTCCTCGGGGTCGAGTAGCTTGGCGCTTACAGGCGTGCGACCCAGATGAACGGCGAACACGGGCGTCGAATGTGGCGGAACCATCGCGAGCGTGAGCATCTGAAGCAAGAAGAAAAGACCGTCGGCCGTCAACCGTGAGCAATGGTCCTATCGCCCTACGACAAGTGAGAATATCCGGCTAGTGTCGTAGCAACCGTTCGACGCGGGTCGATTGTAAATTCTGCTAACGTTACCCTGCTCCCTACTGCAAGCGACCGTACTGCATCGTACTGCATGGGTGACTGTAGACGCAGCGAGAGCCAACGTCACATGTGGCATCCAAGTCGGCGTGGCCCGCAAGGCTATGCAACAGTCTTGAGACCGAGCTCAAGCTACGGTGCCAAACCGCTGAGTCGCACAATTGACCCACGCGGGTTCCATATTCCGACATCGTTGATTGGTCTTCGAAATTTTCAACGCTTTTCATTGGTCCGTGCCACACGGCATGTGCAAAGAAAGCCATCACGCCGCCACACTGGTTACACCGACGGCTGCAACTTCAGGTCCTGGAGTTTGTCGCTTGCACTCGAAAGCGACCACCAACTTGTTCAGATTCTCACTTCCCAATTGGCCTCCGACCGACTCGACGAGCCATGTCGTCCCGCGCCTCCGAAGCCACGGGGCTCCTCCAAACCTCGTCCCGCTACTATGGCGCGTCGGCCTCCTGGCTCTTTTGGCTCCCGACCGCGCCGAGCCACCGCTTTTACCTCCTCGTGCTCATCTGTCTCATTCCGTTTGGCGGCCACTTCGTCAAGGTAACCTCCTCCTCATCGAGTTGTCGCCCCTTTCCTCACACGTCCATGGCATAGAATGAAATGTCGTCGCTCCAACAACTCATGATCGACGACAAGGAGTTCCCGATCTCCAACACGATCTACGGCGCGTTCAACTCGGCGGTCTCGGTCCCCAACATGATCATCCCGTTTGTCGGTGGCCACCTCCTCGACTGCAAGGGCCACGTCACGATCCTCTACTTCCTCATCCTCATGTGTTTGGGCCAAGCGCTCTTTGCGTACGCGATGCAGCTGCACTCGATCTGGCTCGCGATGGCCGGCCGCATCATCTTTGGTCTCGGCGAGGGCAGCGTCGTTGTCGGCGGCCGCGCGATCGTCGCGTACTGGTTTGACCGGTCCGAGCTCACGTTCGCCATGGGCACGTCCGTTGGCATCACCAACATCTCCAAGATGCTCGCCAAGGCCACGGTCGCCCCCGTCGCGCTCTACTTTGGCAGCTACGTGTACGGTCTCTGGTACGGCTTTGTGGTGTGCGTCGTCTCGCTCTTGGTGGCGCTCGTCGTCGGTCGCGCCGCGCAGACGCTCAAGCGCATCAAGCGCGACGTCAAGCACCAAGTGCGCGCGGGCGCGGAGCTCGTGTCGGTGGTGGCGCCGTCGCTCACGTGGCTGAGCTCGTACTGCTACGTGCGCCGCGCCAAGAAGGCCGAGGTCGCGCACGAGAAGCTCTCGTTCCTGGCGATGGGGTCGTTCTCGCCGCTCTTTTGGCTCGTTGTCGCGCTCCACGTGACGTTCATCAACGTGTTCCACCTCTTCCAGAACGTCTCGGCGAGCTACTTTACCCAAGTGCACGGCTACTCGATCGTGAACGCGGGGTACGTGAGCAGCCTCGCGCACGTCTTTGTGATCTTCGCGCCGCTCGTGGGCCTCGTCGTGGACTGCGTCGGCGGTCGCATCCAGCTCATTCTGTGCTCGTCGTGCCTGAGCATCCTCGCGTACACCTTGCTTGTCTTTACCAACGTCTCGCCCATCATCTCGATGCTGCTCATTTCGCTCTGCCTCTCGGTGACGCCATCCATCTTGCTCTCGAGCATTCCGCTGACGGTCTCCAAGCAGCGCTTCGGCACTGCGTACGGCATTCTCGAGGTCGTTAACGGCTTTACCGCCTTCAGCGGCAACCTCGGCATCGGGTACCTCCGCGATACGACGGGCAGCTACACGATCGTGATGCAAATCCTCATGGCCTTTGCCTGCCTCACGCTGCTGCTGACGCTTGCGGTGGGGTATGTCGACAAGACACACGGCGGCCACCTTGCGACCGCGACCATCAAGAAGAAGGGTGAGGTCGACGACGATGAGCTCGTCGAGGCAGGTAGCTCGAGCTCGAGCGCGGAAGAAGGATGCGCGCCCAAGATCCACGTGTAGTGTGGCTCGAAAATACCCTAGCCCTATACGAAATCAATGTTTAGTTGGAGAATCCTTTATGACAAATCACCCGCTGCTTGTAAACGGTCACGTTCGTATCGTGTGCTCTGGGGACGACGGAGGATGGCTCGTTCGGCCAAGAAAGAATTCGTTGACACACGAAGAATGTCCCACCAAACCATACCGCTCGTGGCACGCGTCACTCGCTCACCGCCACTCCCCGTACTGTAGGTGTACCGTAGTGGCATGAAAGGACGTCGCCTCACCACCAATCAGTAGGGCTCGACGAAAGGAATTGTTGTCGTCGAAGTGAGTCTACTAGTATTTCGATACTACACTGTAGTATAAATTATTGCACTCGACTGTTTTTCGAGGTGGACTTGCGACTCGGAGTCTGCTAAGACTAACGGCAGCGACGAGGCGTAGCCGTCGCGGAGGCGAGGCGTATGGACGGCGCAGGCCGAATATGATGGCGCAAAGCGTTCATCATGTGAAAGAGACACATCACTAGGGTCTTCAGTAGCAAACGTTGAAGGTGCCGCTTGGTGCGAAGCCTCCGGACGAAAGACTCAGTCGTTCAAGGCGTTGTACGTCGTCGTATCCTTGTGTCGGCACCGCTGCTCTCCACGGTCACTCGTGTTGTGGACTTGTCTAGAAGTGCCAACGAGCATGCATACAAAAAAGCTTATTAAATAGGGATCCACTTAGACATATACGCCTTCGGGGCAGCCGCCGTCGCTACCAGAGGTGCTATAGTCGGCCTCCCGCAGCTCCACATCGTCGTTCTTGTTGGCAATCGTGGCGGCTGCAAGGTGGTTGCCCGTCCGGGCGTCTTCGCGCGCAAGCGCGAGCGCCAGCACGAGCGTCAAGATCGCAAGGCCCAAGAGCACTTGCATGACCGCATTGTAGCCACCCGAGGTGTCGAGGATGTAGCCGATGCTGAGGTTGCCGACAAAGCCGCCGAGGGCGTCGACGACCTCGACGATGCCGAACGCGGTGCCGAACCGATGCTTGGAGATCGAGAGCGCGATGCTGGCCATGAGAATCGTGGGCGTCACCGAGAGGCAGAGCGAGATCATGAGCATCGGCACGATCGGGTTGATGGTGGTAAAGACAAGCAAGGTGTACGCGAGGATGCTCAGGCACGACGAGCACAGAATGAGCTGGATGCGACCGCCGACGCAGTCCACGACGAGGCCCACGAGCGGCGCGAAGATCACAAACACGTGCGCGAGGCTGCTCACGTACCCCGCGTTCACGATCGAGTAGCCGTGCACTTGGGTAAAGTAGCTCGCCGAAACGTTCTGGAAGAGGTGGAACACGTTGATGAACGTCACGTGGAGCGCGACGACGAGCCAAAAGAGCGGCGAGAACGACCCCATCGCCAGGAACGAGAGCTTCTCGTGCACGACCTCGGCCTTCTTGGCGCGGCGCACGTAGCAGTACGAGCTCAGCCACGTGAGCGACGGCGCCACCACCGACACGAGCTCCGCACCCGCGCGCACTTGGTGCTTGACGTCGCGCTTGAT
>NW_012156472.1:0-109787 GCF_000151545.1 Saprolegnia parasitica CBS 223.65 | reverse complement strand
AGACCGTACACGTAGCTGCCAAAGTAGAGCGCGACGGGGGCGACCGTGGCCTTGGCGAGCATCTTGGAGATGTTGGTGATGCCAACGGACGTGCCCATGGCGAACGTGAGCTCGGACCGGTCAAACCAGTACGCGACGATCGCGCGGCCGCCGACAACGACGCTGCCCTCGCCGAGACCAAAGATGATGCGGCCGGCCATCGCGAGCCAGATCGAGTGCAGCTGCATCGCGTACGCAAAGAGCGCTTGGCCCAAACACATGAGGATGAGGAAGTAGAGGATCGTGACGTGGCCCTTGCAGTCGAGGAGGTGGCCGCCGACAAACGGGATGATCATGTTGGGAACCGAGACCGCTGAGTTGAACGCGCCGTAGATCGTGTTGGAGATCGGGAACTCCTTGTCGTCGATCATGAGTTGTTGGAGCGACGACATTTCATTCTATGCCATGGACGTGTGAGGAACGGGGCAGCAACTCGATGAGGAGGTTACCTTGACGAAGTGGCCGCCAAACGGAATGAGACAGATGAGCACGAGGAGGTAAAAGCGGTGGCTCGGCGCGGTCGGGAGCCAAAAGAGCCAGGAGGCCGACGCGCCATAGTAGCGGGATGCGGTTTGAAGGAGCCCCGTGGCTTCGGAGGCGCGGGACGACATGGCTCGTCGAGTCGGTCGGTGGCCAATTGGGAAATGACCGCATTGCCGAGACGTGGCTCAGCCTAGGTGCACCCCATCTGCTTTGGTCCCAGGTGTAATATGAACGCGGACCCTTCGGATGCGCTGTCGCCTCTTTGGGGCCGTGTGGCTTGAGCCAATCAAATGAGGCGAATATTCCAAGCACCAATCATATTGCATTCGGTTGGAAAAGCGTGTGCCCACCGGCCAGTGGCGAGTTTGCCCTTGGCCTCAACGTGCCATCTTGTCCGGTTGCGCGCCCTCGTCGACGTCAAGACCAACTGGCGCCACGCGTGCCGAGCCTCGTGCACGCGTTCACGGTCAGTAAGAAACTCGTTGAAACGAAGCAGACAACGTGATTGCCCTTGCCGACAAGGGCAAGTCCTACTGCACGCTGTCGAGTAATGCAAGTAGCCGCGTTTGCATAAAATGCGCAGCCGTGCTACGTTGGACAGCGGCGGAGGATGTGAACCCGGGACGCGATCAATGCGAGTAGCCACACAACTACTAGAGCTCGCCAAGCTGTCACTCGACAGGGCGCTTGCTGCAACGAGGCGCAGCAGCAGCAGGGAGGCAATTGTGTCGTCGTGGTTTGGAGCCACAACTACAGTATTACCAGTACAGTACAAGCCGACTAGTAGTGTGAGAAGGGCCAGTAAAGGCATCCATCCACTCGCAGAGCAACGCATCTAAAGTGGTTGACCCTGCGCGCTATCGTTGATGGCGTCGCTGCCAAGGCGATCTTTTCCGTGGGTCACCACCATACGACGATCGGTCACGGGTGACGTCTCGGACAAGGCGAGTCGAATCACGATATCCCGTCATCTAGATATATAGACGCTGCTTCTGGGGTATCTATGATCGTTCTTGGCCATGTCTCGGCAAGGTTTGGGTGGTGGCGAAATATCAAAAAATAAAAAAAGAACCCTTTGGTGTTGAAGACAAGTTCCGCATGGTGCTCACGTTAGCAAGCATTTTTTGCTCTCTCAACCCGCTCTCGCAATCGTCCTGCAACGCTGGCAACCGTCTGCGAGCGCGACGCAGGCGCCGCCAATCCACGTCCTAATAGTACGCATCGTCCGGCAGCCAACGTACAGACCTCTACAAAGGGATGCGAGTCGTTGCATCGCGTAACGGGTTGGCAACGCCATGACCTCACCGCTTCCCGTGCCTCTTGGTGTGACGCTCGCCTTCTTTGACGATTTTATCGCGTCCCATGGCGGCGAGGCGGCGTTCGTCGGCCTCACGACTGCCCAAGTGAGCACGTCGTTTCTGATGCCGACGACCGCGCACACCAAACTCTCGCTTGTCGAGCAGCTTACGAATGCCCCGTTTGTGCAGCCCGCGCGCTACTTTGTGTCGCACGCGTGGAAGTACCTCTTTCTGGACGTCGTCGAGAGCCTCCGCCTCTTCTTCGCCGAGAAACCATTGACCGAGCACGTTGTCTGGTTTGATCTCTTTTGCAATTCGCAGCACGACACGACCATCAAGCCCTTCTCATGGTGGACGACAACCTTTCGGAGCTCGATTGGCGCGATCCAAAATGTCATTATGGTGCTCTTGCCGTGGGACCGGCCGATTCCGCTCACCCGCGCGTGGTGCGTCTTTGAGATCTTTGCGACCGTCTCGACGAAAAGTGCCTTCCACGTCGCGATGACGCGCGCCGAGACGGACCGGTTCGCCGATCACGTGAGCGTCGACACCTTCTACGACATGCTGGGCCATGTCAAGAGCGAGGCGTGCGAAGCCTTCAAACCCGAGGACAAGGCGCAGATTACAGCAGCGATCATCGAAGCCATTGGGTTTACGGCCATGGACAACCTGGTGTTTCAGGTCTTTGGCGCGTGGATGGCGACGACACTAGAAGCCAAGATTGCATCGACCTCGGATGTTCTCCAAGCCAACTGGCAGCTCAAGCTCGGGTCGCTTTGCCAAGCCCAAGGCAAGTTTGCCGACGCGGAGCGGCTTCTTGACGCGGCCGTCGCCACCAAGAAGCAGTGTGCGGGACCAGACGCCGCGGAGACCCTCGTTGCGATGGAGCGGCTGGCGACCTTGTACAACGAACAAGGCCAATTCGCGCGCGCCGAAGAGGTTCTTGGACACTGCCATCTCGGCTGGGAAAAGCTCGGCCTCGCTGAGACCGCGCCAGCCGCCATCATCGCGCTCGAGACACTGGCGACGACGCTGCAGAACCTCGGCAAGTACGATGCCGCGGAGGCCATTTACGTCAAGTGCATTGGCCGACGCCGGCAGGTGAGTGGCGACGACCATGAAAGCACGCTTGTTTGCAAGAGCAACCTCGCGACGCTATACGAAGAGCGAGGTGAGTACCACAAGGCATCGCCGCTCTTGAACGAGTGCTTGGCGGCGTCGATTATGACGCTTGGCCCCGACAACCCGCGAACGCTCACGCTCAAGAACAACGTTGCGGCCAACTTGAACAACTTGCGTCACTTTGACGCGGCGGCCGCGCTGTACGTCGAGTGCCTCACGGACAGCGAGCGTCTTCTGGGCGTCGACCACCCAAGCACGCTGGCTACCATGAACAATGCCGCCGCCAACTTTGCCGCTCAGAAAAAGCTGACCGACGCCGAGGTGCTCTACACGACCTGCGTCGAGCGGAGCAAGCGCGTACTCGGACATGAGCACCCGAGCACATTCATGACAATGAGCAACCTCGCGAGCTTGCTCCGGGAGGCCCAAAAGACCAACGCCGCCGAGCTCCTGTTTCAAGAGGTGCTTGCGATTAGCACCAAAGTGCTCGGTCCGTCGCACCCCAACACACTCACGACCATGTCCAACCTCGGCCAAATGTACGAACAGGAGGGCAAACTGGACGCTGCGCTAGCGCTCCTCGTCCCTTGCCTTGCGTCGCGCCGCCAAGTGCTGCCGCCCGAGCACCCTGGCATTGCCAAGACGATTCTGTCGGTTGCGATGCTGTTTGAAGCCAAGCACGAGTTTGCAGCCGCGGAACCCCTTTTGCGCGAGTACTGTGCGCTCCAAACGCGCTTGGTTGGGCCTCAGCACCCAGCGACGATCTTCGGACGCTTTGCGCTCGCCGAGCACTTGGTCAAAACCCACGCCCTCGAGGCCGCCGAAGCCATCTTCCTCGACTGCGCTGCCAGTGCCATGACGACATTCGGCCCCAGCGCCACCGAAACAAAGCACCTCGAAAGCGCTGTCGAGGTCTTCTACCTCAATCGAAGCCAAACGAGCATGAAGGCGAAAGAGTGGGGCGATGCGGCGCGCGACCTGGCGGCCCTCGAGGCCTTTGGTACCGTCCATCCGCTGAGCATTAGAGCCACGGACGCGCTCCGTGTCCTCAAGCAGCACTTGCCCGTGGGCGCGCCCCACAAGGTCGCCTCGGGCTAATAAGAACGTAGCCGTGATGCCATCCGGTTCTCGAATCGGATCCGGTAAATTTCGAACAAAAAAAGAACATTCCGACCACAAAGTGCAATGTGGGAAACGTGAAAAATACACGCGTTCTATCCAGCAACAGCCGATCCATCATCGTGTGGCTGCTGTGCCATTGCTGGTCACGAGTCCAGCATGTCGCAGACGCGTTGCAGCAGTTCCAGCTCGCGCGCGTGGATGACCGCTGGGGCCCGCGTGCCACTGGCCTATCGAGACGGCGCTTTCAATTTTAAAATAATATCATCGCGCTGCGAGCCATCACGCCTCCACACACGGCGCTGAGCCGTGTGCCAGGACAGTACACGAATGTGTGGGGTGATAACTCAGCTGCGGCTTGAGCACGAGGTCAACTGCTCGATTTCGAGCGAGGCCACCCACTTCAACATGAAAAGCCACATTTCACACAGCACATTTCACACCAAGATATGTTCCAAACCGGATTCACCACACATTGCAAGCTGCCACAGCTCGACATGGCGTCCGAGACCGAGACGACGCCGCTGCGCATGCAGTACATCTTGGCCAAGGCATCGCGCTGGCAGCCATGGAAGGCGACGAGTCCGACGCACCGGTTCTTCCTCCTCCTCTGCGTGTGCTGGGTACCGTTTGGTGGGCACTTTGTCAAGGTACACATTGTCAAGGCTGTCCGACGACTGTACGGTGCGCGCTGCGTAGAACGGCATGTCGTCGCTCGAGCAGCTTATGCTCGACGATCCCACGTACCCGATTTCCAACACGATGTACGGCGCGATCAACTCGGCCGTCTCGATCCCCAACATGGTGCTTCCCTTCCTCGGCGGCCACATGCTCGATCGAAAAGGCTCGGGCTGCATTCTCTTCTTCCTCGTGCTCATGTGCTGTGGCCAAACGCTATTTGCGTGGGCCATGGGCGTCCACGAGTGGCCATATGCACTCGCGGGGCGCATCATCTTTGGCATGGGCGAAGGCAGCGTCGTTGTCGGTGCCCGCGCGATCGTCGCGTACTGGTTTGACGCGTCCGAGCTCACGTTCGCCATGGGTACCATGGTCGCCGTGACGAACCTTGCCAAGATGCTAGCCAAAGCCACGGTCGCGCCCGTGGCCCTGCACTATGGCGGGTATGTCTATGGGTTTTGGTACGGAGATGCGGTGTGTCTCGGGTCGCTTCTCTTTGCGGTCGCGGTCGTCCGCCTCACACGCGTGCTCAAGCGGCTCAAGAAGCGGCTCAAGTTTCAAGTGCGGACAGGCGCGCCGTTCGATCCGACATTGCGTTGGCTCAAAATGTACTTTGTCGTGCAGCACAAGCCGACCATCGAGCGCCTCGGGCACACAACGCTCCGCGACTTTACCGGCTCGTTTCCCGCCATGGTACATGCTCTTTTTCTATTTTTCTATCAAGGTATCAAGTTGATATGATATTCCGGCATGCTAGTTTTGGATCGTTGTCGCGCTCCACGTGACGTTCATCAACGTGTTCCACCTCTTCCAAAACATTTCGGCCAGCTATCTCTACCAAGTGCACGGCTACTCGATCGTGAACGCGGGGTACATGAGCAGCCTCTCGCACTCACTTGTTATGTTTTCGCCGTTCCTCGGCCTCCTCCTCGACATGGTTGGCGGTCGGCTCATCTGGGTCGTTCTCTCGACGCTCTGCGGCGTCGCAGCGTACGCGTGGCTCATCTTTACGCCGTGGACGCCGATCGTGCCGCTGCTCCTCATCTCGCTCTGCCTCTCGACGACGCCCGCCGTGCTCATGGCCAGCATCCCGCTCACGATCCCCAAGGAGCGCTTTGGCATCGCGTTCGGTATCGTTGAGGTCCTTGACGCCTTTGGGGCGACGTGCGGCAACGTGCTCGTCGGCTACCTCCGCGACACAACCGGCGCGTTCGACTACGACCTGTATTTCTTCCTCCTCCTTGCCGTGACAGCGTTTGGCTTGAGCCTGCTCTTGTACGTGCAAGACGCGCAGCACGGTGGTGTCCTTGGCGCGCCGACGTACAAGCCGCGTGCTCGGTCGATCTGCGACGACGCCGACGCGGTCGTCGACCTTGCCCAATTGTATGTAGAAAGCGACAGTGAAGCGAGCCCGCCACCGCGGCGCCTTCACTAACTGCAACGACATTTTTCTGTATATACTACGCATGATGAGAAGCACGACGACTGTGTGGCGCCGTGGGCTGAATGAAGGGAGGGACGAACGGGTGGTCGAGGCGGTGGTTGGTAGCCAAAGAGAACACGGGGCAAGATACCATCACCATGTACTATGATAGGCGTCGAGATGGCCTGGACCGACGAGGCGTCCAGCGGCGAAAGGGGACCAGAGCCACCCACGGCAGCGTAGCCATCGTGCCACCTCCAAATTGCACCTGGTGTCATGCCTTTGATGATGGTTTTTCCTTCTAATTAAATCGGATTAAATAGTCTTTTGTCTATAATAGCGCATCAATATTGCCACGATATTGACCACACGCAGGGGTGCAGACACGGCCGCGTCACGGGATCCCTTGGCGCTTCTCGCTGGCGCTGGCAAAGTTGAAGCGGGCGGCTGAGGCTGACTCGTCGCGACGCATTCGCTTAGATGAGTTGTCGACAGCCCGTGAACCGTTGTATCCAGCAGTCGAATGTACTTTTCTAAGACAATACCTGCGGCCGTTTGTAGAAAAAAGATGCATGCACCGCGGTCGAATAAAAAGCCGATCGTTTTCATTTTGTATTCAAATCCATACAAACATAGAGTAAACCATGGTATTTATATACAAGGATAGATAAAAAACAATCAATTTTTTCGTTTCTTTCGAGGCCCGAAAGACAGGCCGCGGTTTTGTATCAAAAGCGGCCCATTTTTGCAGCGTCCGAGAGCCGAGCATGAGCGTGACCGTGGCCGAAGCCCAAGCGCTGCGCAAGAGCCTCGAGCGGCCGCCCGTCGACACGTCGCAGTCCGACATCTTCTTCCAGCAGTTCGCCATGTTCGCCGCCATCGGCCGCCAAGAAGAAGCGCGTGTCTCGACGGCCAAAGCCCGGCAAGAGGCCGAATTTATGAGCCTGCTCTACGCCTACTTTTCAGGCTCGGACCCCGCGAGCTACCGCCAGTTCCTCGAGACGCCGCGAGCGCGCGCACCGCCGCCCATGTCGCTGACGACCAAGCAGGTGCCGCCGTCGCCGCAAGTGGCGACGCCGCCGACAAGCAATAGCAGCTCCATGTCGCCGCTGCACCTCCCGCGCCTGCTCCCGGTCGTCACGCCGACACTGCATCTCTCGACGCCGCCGGCATCGACCAACCCAAAGCCGACGGCCAGCTACCACATGGACCTCCCGGCCTCGACGTACACGGAGGCCCGCAGCCGCCAGCCCGCCTACAGCATTTCATCAACCACGGCAACGGTCCCGGAGGAGTACGACGAGCACTACGACAATAGCCCGACGAGCTCGGTCGACGACAACAACCACAGCCACCACGACGACCCGAGCCACCACAAGCACGAGGCCGAGAACCGATTCGACGTTGTCTTCCAGCAGCAATCGATGGGCATGAAGCTCGGATACGACCCCGTGAAGAAGTGCGCGGTGGTCAAGGAGAGCTTTGATGGCACCGAGTCGAAGAAGTATACGCAGATCACGAGCGGCGTCGTGATCCTCTCGGTCAACGGTACATCGTCTTCCAGTCGACGTCGTCTTATGCAGCGGTTCCGCGTAGGGCTCTCGCTCTGTGGCATCACCCTCTCCAAGATCATGTCGCGGCTCCGCGAGGCGCAACGCCCGGCGGTGATTCGCTTTGAGCGACCGCTTGCCTCCTAAAGACGCAAACGACTCGCTTCTCTTATGTGTATAACTTAAAAGCGCTTGATCCTATACGTCTCAAAACTCCGCATCGTCGTCGCATGGAGTTCCCTCCCAAGTCCTGATGCTAGCCAGCACGACTAGCCGTTGCCATGTTGCCAGCACTGGTAGCGCAGCAACACGGCGATGCCACGCGCTGGAAGACGTCTGGTGAGGGACGCAGTGGGCAGTATCGTGGCAGAGTCGGTGATGTGTCTAGCCAAGAGTCCATATAATTTTATGGACCCTTGGTCCTTGGTGTAGTAGAATGCATGTGTGAAAGGGACATTGGTTGTTGTGGCGACTAGACCATGGGGAATCTGTGCATAGTGTGTGGTTCAGTTGGTCGAGATCAATCGCCGCTGCACGATTTCCAAGACGCCCAAGCGTTCACAGCACGAAGAAAGGATTCTATCATCGCACATAGTAGCAGGACACAAGGCGACGTCTTCCCGTTCCACATGCCTACGGGCACGTGGTCAAGCTTAAGTCCGCGCCTGGCTCGACGTTTTAAGGTAGCAAAGCGCCCCGAAACGTCACAGAGTTGGTGTCAACAGACGCATGCAAGCCGAAACTTGCGTCCTCTTCGGTGACAAAGGATGTAGTCATTCCCTTGGTGCCGACCAAAATGAGAGCGGTGGGCTGGGCTGATAGGAAGCTTGATGTCGCATCCGAGGCTGGACCGAGGAGTATTTCACAAACGAGCGTAGCCATACGAACGCGAGAAAGATGCAGAAAACGCTGATCTTGGTAGGGCTCACTTGGAGCGCTGCCGAGATGCCCTAAACGAGTTATCAAGCTTACTACAGGTTCACATGGAACCTTTCTCCACTTCAGTCTTCAAAGTTCGCATCTGTAGCACTTACTACCAACATTACCTTCCGTCCCCACCCAGAAACACACTTGACATCTTGATAGTCTACGAGTTGGCGAGAAACAACCACCGGAAATCGTGGCGACATCCCAAGCACGACCGAAAGATCATAAACTACTAGTACATGGTGTAAACTGTCGGAACACGACGGTGGGAATTGTGGAATCGCTCGTCGCCGCTTGTTCGATGCGCAACCGTGGAGCACTCTGTAGAGGAGAGGTACGTACGTCAAATGACTGATTGTCGTTGGACTCCACGCTATAGCATTTCACGCGTTTACTCGTAGGACCGCACCTACTCGCCTCGACGCTTACATGACATCAATGTCCTTGTTGACGCCAAGCAAGAGTGTGCCGAAATCGATAGTATTTGCATGCGAACATGATCAAAAAAGAAGAAAATGTGGGTCCAGCACGAGCTCCTTGACGCCTTGGTGCGAGGACATGCACTGTTGACAGTGCAACAAGCAGGTTGTCATCGCGTCGTGCGACGCAAGTTCAAGTGATGAGAGGTGATTTGTCCACGACGCCGAAGACGACGCTCGTGATCTCACTGTGACGACGTGTCCGTTGGCGGCTGCTCGAATAGTGCTCCTATGACGCGATTACATCAAAGCTCTATACGTACCGTAAAGCACGGCGGCCTCCAATCGCAGCAGCATGTCCCACGACGGGACTTGACACGGGCTGCAACTTTTGGCATCCATTCAGCCCATGGCTCCATAAAGTTTGCTCCTCTGTCGGTACCAGTAATGATGGTTCGTTTCGACCAGGACCGCGCTGGCTTTCATTAGTCGCGCGCAGATGTGGCACGTCAACACAAGGGAGGCGCCACATCCGTCCTGTGTCTCTCAACCGGACGCACGGGGTCCTGTCGCGCTACGTGCTACCGCTGTATTGCACACGGTCGGCTGCTCGTTCCGGGATCTTGCCCGCTCTTGGCGCCAATTTGCAAAAAATCAAAACCGTCAAAAAATAGAACCCGCTGTGATTGGTCCATGTCGAGATTCCAGGCATCGACTAAATAAACGCAACTTTGCACCAGACGCCAGCCCTTGCTCGCTCGACTTGATCGATGATGTTGCCCGCGTCGCCCGCGTATTTCGTGCATGCATGCTGATTGTCCTTGTACATGCACCCAAGAGCTGCGTTCGTTGAGGTCGCGGCGACGGGCGAACGCTCGTCGTCTGCATGGAAAGCCGGGATCAGGCGCAAGAAGCAGCGTTCAGTGGCACAAAATTCAGGCCCCGCGCGCTTTTTTAATGGATTCTCGAGCTGCTTGCCCTTGCACGACGCGGATTCGAGACACCGGACTCATAGGCACCTCAAAATTCGTGTATTTTACGCCGTCGTTGTCCGCGGCGCCAAAAATGCATGCCGTTGAGCAGCACCCAAGAAGCGCGACTTGCGTGTTTTTAACTCGCGACAGACCACAAGAATGATGCTACCGACATCGATGGTCCGGTCGTTGGCTATAGTGCTGCGTTGGTCGCTGCGTCTTGCGCCTGGAAGACGGCCGAGAAGCGTGCACCCAGTGTTTGTGGTGGTTAACCTTCAACCAGTTGACGAAGCTACTTCGTCTCAGACATCAGTCTTCGTTCAGCTGCCCCTTCTAGCTTCCCAGAGACAGGCACGATTACATGGTACGGGATGCTGTAGTATCCCACGGAGGCTTGTCGCGCAAACGCTGCCCAGGTTTGACAGGACACGAGCGAGCGAGCGGCGCGGCGCTCCAAGCAGGACCATGAAGCAGGAAGCGACGATGTGTTGTTGGAATAGAAAATCATATTAGGTTCTATAAGTTAGTGAGACGTGGCACACTCTACGGACTTGTGTGTGTGTGCCTTTAGAGCTAAATAATACGGGGCGGACATTAGATGCAGCAGACTGCGGTGGCCTCGGCCGTGTGGCAGACCTTGGACGTCTTGCCTTTCGGGCTCGCGTGGGGCTTGCGCGGACTGCGCTTGCGTACCATGCCCTTGGCGTGGTGGATGCGGCTACTCGCCGGCTTGGTGGGGATCTGCAGCGGCGTCAGTGCCTTCAGAGCGCGCTTCTGGATGAGACCGTGGAGGCTCTGAAAGACGGCGGCGTCGTGGTCGGCGTCCCAGTCGACGTATTGCGTCTCTTGGTTCAAGTCCTCGCTGTCCGAGCTCGACGTGCAATCCTCAATGTACTCGGGTGCTGGCTCGACCACCAGCGCTGGCTTCCTCGGCGACTTGAGCGTTTTGCGCTTGGCGTCATACAAGTTGTGCAGAGCGGCTTGAAGCGCGAGCGTCTTCTCGTTGTTCTCTTGGCGCAGAAACGCGTTGAGCTGCATGTAGACGTGGAGGTCGTCATTGAGATCGCGGCACTTGGCTTCGAGCGCGTGAACATGCGCGGCCGACATGATGTCGCCTTGGCCGCTGGCACGGAGCTTGGCCTGCTGGCGCATGAAGCAGTGGAGGGTCTCGCGGGCCATGATGAGGTCGCTCTCGAGCTGGTTGAGGCGGCGCTGGTGCTCAGCGTGCGCCTGCATGGCCTCGAGCTCGGACGCCATGCGCTCGGCATTGAATCGGAGCTTGAGCGCGTCCTGTAGCCGCAGCTCGGCTTCGAGACGGTAGACACGCATTTCGTGGGCTTCCGTGAGGGCGGTTTGGTCGGCCGTGAGCTGCGCGACCTTGGCCTGCGCGGCTTCCAGGTCTGCGCGTAGCTGCGCGTTCTCCGCGCTGAGGCTGTCTATCTGTGTACTCATGGCGGCGAGGTCGTGGGTGGCCTGCTCGTACGCCTCGTGGGCGTGGTGGAGCGTCCCCTGCATGTGCTCGATCTGTCGCTTGAGCTTCTTGCTTGGTAGCACTCCATCGAGTGCTGCCTTGATGAACGGTCGACGCACCATGGTTGACCGCTGTCGACGTCTTTTGCTGGCTGTGTCGAATGCTGAATGTGCCCGCTCGAGACATGCCCAGCGTTACCTTCCACACCCGCTGCGTTTGGCGATCTTCAATATTTTCTAGTCTATGTGATTGGATAAAAACACAGCACCAGGCGCGTATTCATTGGTTAAAAAGGCCAGTCGATGGAATGACAGCGGCGAACGTGGCCACCCAAAGCAGCCTCACAGCGATTTTTGAAGTTCAAAAAAAGTTGTTAAGGATCGCTCTCAAGCAACTTGATTCCTTCGACGCGACCCGCGAGCGTACGCATCATCGAATCGCCATCGCATCGAGCCAGGGCTTGGGAAGTACAATAATGTATCGCCATCACCCACAAAGCCAGTGGTGTCGGCGTTTGCGAAGCGACAGAGGCAGCAGTGTTGCACCTCTCGACAATCAATCTCGATACCTATTTCATAGGTTCCTACGTGTTTACGGCAAGACCCGTCCACTCACTGCGGTAGTAGTACCGTGTACATTCTCACGGCGTCCAGGACGCGACGCCGTGTAATCCTGCCGAGATATTTCCCCACCCATCGCCGAAGGACGACCCGACCGGCGGTGGTCCACGCGGGAAGGGCGGCGTGACGCTCGTGGCGCTTCTCAGTGATGTTGTCGCGCTGTTGACGGAGGTAGCCACGCTGCTCGACGACCGTGGACCCTCAATGTTCGCAAGGCGGCGAGAAGCGCGTTGCTGTATGACGAAATATCGGAAATGCCACTAAGCTGTACTAGCCCACTCTTGTGATGCCAACCTCGACACCCGCCCATCACCACCGGCACCATCCCACTGCTGCTGCTCGCAGCTGCGCGACCACGACCACCGCCACCACCAAGAGCCACTGCGTTGCCCTTCTAGTACATGGTACACTTGTGGTTCGTACGCTGCAGCTGCCAATACACTGTATTGGAACGACACAGTGTAAACGGCAGAACGCGATATCCTCCCACAATCGACCACGAAATACGATCGCTTCGTTGATACAGTGCATGGACGGTGGGCACTAGCGGTCGCCGCTGCATTGGCGCTGCAACGAAGCTTTGTCTCTAGCGATTAGTAGGCCATGATGGTACCCTGCTGCATCGTGCTTCGCCTGACCCGACGCCCGTGACTTTCGATCCGGGCGGTTCGAAAATTCGGTAAATTCGCCAAAATGCGCCTTCGAATTAACGACTCTCTCTGCCGATCATACAAATAGCAAGATAGATGCAAGTAAGTGCGTCGTATGAGTAACGGCTACGAGCTCAAAGGCCATTGGCTGGGCTCGTTTTAGGCCGCTGGTGACACAACTTTCCCCGACCGGCCGTCCGACCGACCGACCCGCAGCATGTACGCGAGCTGGGTCGTTGGCATCGTCCTGTCGCTCGCGGCGAGTCTCTTTGGCACCGTGGGCAAGGTGCTCATGAAGCTCGCGCACATCCACGACGGCAGCTTCCTCCTCCTCGGCTCGGCGACGTTCTGCGTCCTCGTGCTCAACCCGGTCTTTGATGCATGGAGCTTTGCGTTCGCCGCGCAGTCGGTGCTTGCGCCAATGGCCGGCTTCAGCGTCGTGTGGAACATTGTCTTGGCGCCGTACATCCTCAAGGAAACGCTGTCGCCGCAGGTGCTGCACGGGTCGCTCCTCATCATCATCGGGTGCGCGATCGTCGGCCTCTCGGGCAGCCACATTTCGCCGACGCACACGCCGGAAGAACTCTTCTCGCTCTTTAGCGAGCTGGCGTTCATCGTCTACACCATCATCTCGATCGTGCTCATGATCATGGTACGCCATGCGACGATTCATGCGTATCAAGCATCTCATTGGATACGTATCCTAGCTGGCCTACGTCATCCAAACGTATCCGGCGCACAGCTCGTGGCGCCGCTTTGCATTTGGCGCGCTCTCGGGCCTCATTGGCGGCAACCTCTTCTTCACCAAGGTAACACAGATGCACGACAGCAGCATCTTCACGCATGGTTGTCACTGGTCGTATAGACGGCGGTCGAACTCATTGGGAAGGGCAGCGAGATCTGGGCGTGTACCGAGACGTACTTCATCGTGGTGTTTGCACTGGGCTGCCCTGCGCTTGGCATCTACGTTCTGAACCTGGGCCTGAAGGAGTACGACGCGTTGCACATCGTAGCTATCTACGAGTCATTCCTGATCCTCTGCGGTACGTGCATCAGTAGTACTGCCATGCAAAGCCTCAGTCCTTGTGTAGGTTCAATCTCGGGCGTCATCTTCTTCCACGAAGACGAAGGCATGCAAGAGTGGTGGCAGCAGATCCTGTACCCGATCAGCATCGTCACCACGATCGCAGGTGTCGTGGTTCTCTCCAAGCAGTCGAGCCCGGACAGCCCGATTGGCGAGAAGGCGCCTCTCATGCACAGCGCCAAGCCCGTGAAGCTTGTCGTTCAGTCCGTCTAGATAGTACAGCATAGTCCGTACAGATAAGCACACCAAACGAACCATTCCATCTTTCACGCTGCCTTGATGCTTCCGCACCCGAGAATCCCAATCCCATTGCGCTCGACTGGGCCACGTAGAAAGGGTAGGAAGGCTCAGAACCAAGTCGATAGCGATTGCTGGATCGTGCAAAGCTGCGACGGGCTCCAAACCGCGGCGTATGCGTCTGAGTCACGACCTCGCGCCTGATCCGGGGCGCGTGGGATGTCTGCCTCGTCTCGACGGCAACAAATAGATACTCCCGCAAGCCGTCTGCTTTCACTTGGCTACTCGTGGCGGGTTCTCTCACGAGATTCCGTCGCGCGGCTCAGATTGGTTCAACGTTAAGCGAAGCGTTGATTTTCGAGCCCAAGTAGCCATCAGCGTTCTGTCGTGTGTGGTACAGCGACGCTTCTAGATCACAACCTAGGTGGTTGCCATCAGAAAATCTTTGTTGAGCTTGATCACACGTGATGGTCTTCCGCGACCACCCTCGATTGTCGGTCACTCTTGGTGTTCACGTACTGCCATGATAGGGCGGTGACTTTCACCGTCCTTGCGTGATGGTCGCGGCGTTGAAGACAACTCCATCGCCTGCGACGAGCTTCGTGCGTCAAGCGCTCTCGGTGTGTGTACCGGTTCGCTGTACAAGCCACAGCATTTCATTCTGTCAAAAAGCAATACAGTGTATGTATTGGGTTTACATGGCAGCGGCCGCGCGTTCCTTGCGGAGCGTCTTCTCGAGCTTCTTCTTGCTGAGCTTCTTGGCTGTCGCCTTGACGACTGGGCCTTGCTTCTGGTACAGCGTGTAGGCGTACGCACTGAGGCCCGCAAAGGCCGTCACGACGAACGCGAGCACGATCAGGAGCGGACGGGTCTTTTCACTGTTGTCTTTGGACTTCTTGCCGCGCTTCGCCTTGCCGCCCTTCGACTTCTTCTTGGGTGCCTCGTCGTCGTCGGCCTTGGACGCTGTCTTGGCCTTGGACGGCTTGGCGTCCTTCGGCAAGAGCTTCGAGAGCGCCTTCTGGATCTTGAACTTGCAGTCTTCCGAGAGCTTGGACGCGTCCGTGGGGTTGGCCTCGATCTCGGCGCGGCAGTTGGCCGGCAGCTTCTCCATCATCTTGGCAAAGATCTCGGGCGTGATCGGGTCGTTCGGGTTCCCGGCGGCCATGACCTTGCCCATGGCGCCTTGGATCTCGGCCTTGCATTCATCCGACACCTGGCTCGGGTCGTTCGGGTTGGCCTCGATGGCTTCGCGGCAGACGGGCGAGAGCTGGCTCAGCATCTGCTCAAACATCTCTTGCGTGATCTGCGGGCGGCCGTCCTGGGGCACGGCCTCGGGCTCGATGTCGATGCCATCGTGAAACGCAGCATCGTCGAGCTCGTCCGCGCGGGCAAAGACGCTGAGGAGGCTCAGGAGCACGACGAGCGAGAGCAGCCGGAGGTTCATCGCGTCAAAGGTAAAGTGGCAAACGGCAATTTGAAACCCGGGGCGAACACCTGGCCCAATCAAATGCTAGTATTTCATCCCGAGCCAATCAGATGGCGCCAAAAAAAGAAAGGCAGCAAAATCGAAAGTCCGATCTTCCATTTTCGTGGCATCCAACAGCAGCAACGAAAAACAAAGGCTAGGAGGGCGGGCACAAGCAAGTGCTGAACATGTACAGCGAGCACTCAAGGAGACGGTCGAATGCACGCCCCCAAAGAGGGTGTGGCGCCTTGCGTGTGGCGCGCTGCGTGCTCTGTCACCTCTTTGCAGTGGGCAATGTTGTAGGATCCTGCCTTGTAATGAAGGCTCAAAGCCGTGAATCAAGCATCGCGTTCACGTTACGCGCCCTGATTGTACTTGGCAGTCGAAACGCGAGACTCGATGAACGCGCTTCCACGAGCTCGAGAACGACGATGCAGTCGTCTGCGAACTCGTTGGTAGTTGGCCTTGCGGCCACCAAAGTGAGCAATTCGAATCGCATTACAGTGGATATCGCACGCTGCACACGCGGAGGAAAGGATGTCGTTGACGTGTCGAACGCACGGTCGCTCGCGGTGGCTCGCTGTAGTCATAATTTTACCCTAGCTGATGTGGCGTGGAGCCACACAACCCCTGCACCAACCTTTGTGCATGACAAAGGAAAAGTTGGTTCCAATTGCATCCGAGAAGGCGGTGCGGGTGAAATGCAACCCGAGTTTTGTCGCTGCTCAAGCGATAAAAGCCTCGGAGCGCGCAAGTTGCTCGCGAAAGTACAATGTTCACGCCAGGGGTACATACTAGTAATAGTTATGTACCCTGGTTCACGCTTGGAACGATGAGATCACGAACTGCCAGCTGACCCAGATATGGTTCTAGACCCCTGGAGAGGAGTTTTCTGTTTGTACTTGGAATCCTGGATAATGTACTCTTCATTTCCACTCTCGTGCCTCGCATCCCTCTCAGCAAGCTGCAAGGAACGACGCGCGTTGCGTCGAAGCACCATGCGTAGGCTCGCAGCACTTGCTCGCAACGCGAAGTATGAAGAGCTCGCACCCACTCTTATTAGATGGGAGCGCTGGCGAGGAGCCTTTTATGAGAATATCATTCAAGTGATGAGGTTGAGTTGACACCAACAGGCCCATTCCCTGTAGGGAGAAAGCAAGTGCGACGAGTCGAAAAGGTCTCGATGGAGCCACAAAGCGCTCATAGACGAGCTACGAGTTCTTTTTGTCAAGGGGTGGGCATTTTAAAAGTCAGGACTTGTGGAGGCAGGTCTGTCTTGTCAATCTCATTGGCGCCAGCAAGCACATTGGAGTTGCTCACCATCCTCATCGGGTCGTGAAAGATCATCGAGGAGGATGCGGGTAGCCGATATGCTATTGCATCCCCAACGTCGACCGGAGCCCCGAGGCTCCACTAAAGCACTCCCCACTTGACAACGACCAACGCGCACATCAGCGCCAATTCCTGCTGGCAAGATCGAAGCTACGTCCATAGATCCGGCAAGCCGCGCTGGCTCCGCAGCACCGGCTCAGTCTCTCATTCTCCAGCCTCGCGTCAGGCCTCGTGTGGGCCAATCGTGTGACAACACCTTCTGGTGACAATGTACACTGTTGTCTACCGTTGTGTACTACCGGTACCAGGTATGGAAGCGACCACCTTGTGCGAGTGGTGGCAATCCTAGCGCCGAGTGCAAACTGGTTTAAACGTGTCCGAAACTTCAACCAGCGGCGCCGACGATGGGCAGTAATTCCAGCACAAGATGCCGCAAACGCCACAAGACCACCAGAGCTCTCGGCGCAACCAACCACAGCGTCCTCGCGTGTCGCAATGTGGCCGACGTGTAGTGGGACAGCCAGCTCCGGGCGCAGCTCCGGCCAAGACTCCGCGTCCGTTTATTAAGCTCCGCGTTGAATATGCATATTCGTCCAGCATCGGCCGTAAAACGCGTCGGAAACACCTTGGTTTTTGTATAGGCATCAATGGCTTCAAGTTTAACCTCCCATACCCTTGCATAAACCTACTCATTTTCATCGCCGAGGTTGGCGGCCACTAAGCACGTGTCGGTTTCAGGTCAAATACAATACACTGCGGTATACAAATATAATTAATGGCCTCGCATAATTCTTTTTTTTCGTCTTAATGAATACAAATACGCAATAGAAATATATGATTTTGTTTAAAAAGACAATGTCCATGAAATAAAAAGATGCACGAGGTATTTTATTTGACTGTGTCATGCGTGCGTGTTGATGCAAAATAAGTGGATGATGTTCGACAAAATAGGGTTTTCGTTTTAAATAGCGTGTCATTTAATGACGCTAGCAGGATGTATTTTTTACGATACCAGCGATGGCATAGACAGATCCAGTGGTACGAAGCAGTGTTGTAAAAAATACTGGTTGATATATTTAAATACGTCATAGGAAATGATTTTAATCCGTTCTGGCGGGTCAACCTGGCACTCGGCTCGTATCTCGCATTATTCGATTTGCTCGCTCTCGCGCTCATCAATCTACAACATGTCGAGCGGATACGAATGGGCCAACTCGGCGGAAGCCTTCCTTGCCGCGACGAGCGGCCGCCGTGGGTACTCTGCCATGAGCTTTTACCCGCCGATGCAGCAGCAGCACCCGATCCAGTGCATGCCGCAGGCAATGACGCCGACCTCGATCGACTCGTACGACATGGAGATCGTCGTCGCGGACGCCAATGGCCCCATGGTGCAGCTCGTGACCAAGCGCAAGTTCGGCCACGACAACGAGGACATGCTCTTCAAGCGCCAGCGCCTCCAGTGGTAGACGAGCCGCCGCATCCCGCTTGCCCTCTGTGCGCATCCAGGATCCATCGGTCATGCTCCTCGACACTCTTGCGATACGAACTATTTATGCATAACCTGTACTCTAAAGGAAGCACGCTTTGGATCTTCACACTTGATGCCCAACCTTGGATGGGATCGCGAGACCGGACAGATTGTGCGCTGGATTGATGCGGTGACATGCTGGTTCTATCGGATAGCAAACCCGCTGGTCATGAAGGTATCGACGAGCACTGGTCCGGCGACGCACAGCAAGAGGTATGGCCCACCGTGGTAGGAAGCCTCGTGTTCCCGCCGACGCAGCCTGTCGCGGCCCAAGATTTCAAATCGTGAGCTGTTTCGACTTTGTTCCAATCACCACGTTTCGCAGCGTGGATTGGCTCAAAATGTCGCGGTGCTGATTGGCTACATAAACAAGCTATGTGGCCAATCCGATGCACGTAAATGTTTCTGCAAATGGCCAATCCCCATCGTGCGTGCACTGATTTTCAACCACTCCTAACAGTTTGAATTTTGTCCAATCCGGTACGAGCAACCTCTACACGAAGCTTGGGTGCGCGTGGTAAAAAATATGCTGAAATAAAATACAGCATCGACCTGGTCTTTTAATGCGACAACGGTATCTTTCCAAGTAAAGCTTCTAGAAATACCCCATCAATTAAAAAAGGTTTCTAGAAGATTTTTAAACCGCTACCGCCAGTGCCGGTATGTAACTCTTCCTGCCACTGATTACGGAGGGTTTGCCAGCATTGACGTGCTTGCGTATTCAGCAATTCGACACAAGGGACGCACCCGGACGCGACCCCGCACAACGATGGAGACGATCCAGCAAAACGAAACGACGATGCCCTACTACAGCCAGAGCCCCCACGCGATGCTCAGCTCCTTTGTGACCCTCGGCGACGACGACGAGACGCGCGATATTCTGCAGGTACGTACCGTGCTCCATGACGCTAACGGTCTCCTCATCGTCGCACGGTAGGAGTTGATGTTCCGGAAGCCGCTCACGATTCGCGTCCCGACGCCGCTTTTGACGCTGGCACGCGAGAAGGATCTCTCATGCATTCTCGAGGAAGACGAGTAAGAGGCCGAGAAGAAGAGTAGTCGATAGTCATATAAGTATAAAGTCCCATCTTGGGATTCGAGCAGTTTGGTGCAAAGTCAGTCGTGGAGCGCGGATTTCAGGGAATCAAAGCAGACAAAGGAGACCAACCGAAAGGCCTCGATGCACCCTGCACCGACGGTAGTAGTCATTTGGTGGCGGCTATCACTTTCAAATCCAAAAAGCCTTCGCTTCCGAGCCCAGCGAAGTGAAAACAAGCAGGCGACCCGAAAGGTCCCGACTTCAACCAACATTCCCGAAATACCTGTCAAATATGATGTGATGCCACGTGGAGAACCTCTGTATATGAATACTCTCGGCTCGGCGTGATCGGAAGCGCATAGAATCGCCCGAATTGTCCATGTGCAATTTCGATGATTGCGCTAGTTGTGTGCGTGACGACATTCTTTCCTCGTCGACCAACTCTTTGGGCCAGTCAGTGGATGCCTCCTCGACACAGCGCTGGAGGTCCGCGGTTCAAACCTCGTTGGCCAAGGTCTCTTCTCTTCCCTTTTTCCAATTGTACTGGAATATAAGAGGATCGTGTCAGTGGTAGCCCGTCTAAAATACGCGATCTTTCAACTGGCCGACGTCCAAAGCGCATGCGCGGCATGAAAAAGGACAGTTCTGCGGTGCGGTTCGTCGCGTCGTTTGCGCGGGAACCGTTCAAAATACGTTGAAAGGGCACGATTGGGTGCGCTGATTGGTGCATTCGAAGGATCCAAGTGCCACCGGATCACGCGGCAAGCGACTTCGCCCCTGTCGCCGTCCATTCAATGGTGCGTATGACGCTTGCATTGGTCTCGATCCCCCATCGCCGGCGAGTTGGTGCATCATTGAAACTCAACGGGCCGTTTTGACGTTCAGAATGGCCGCCACTTGATGTTTGTATGGTCCAATCCATGCATTTTCGCGCCCGACCTCAAAATCGCCGGTGCCACCCAGCAGCAGCAGCATGGCGTCGATGCTGCACGTCGCATCAAGCTCGATCAACCCGTACATCACATGCACGCTATGCAACGGCTACTTCCGCCAGCCCTACACAGTGCGCGAATGCATCCACACGTGTGCGTACGGTAGGCCATCGCCGGCGAAGCTCATGGACCCACCTGTAGTCTGCAAGAGCTGCATCTTCAAGCACATTGTGACCCAAGACAAGCGCGCTTGCCCCGTGTGCGAAGGCCCGTTTGGCACGTATCCGCTCTCGGGCACGAAGCGCAAGCCGCCAGAGATTGTGTACGTCGGCGACTTTCTTCGATTTGTTGCCAACTCATGCGCTGTCCTATAGCCAAGACCACGCGATGGAAGGCCTCGTCAAGAAGCTCCTCTCCAAGCTCGACGTCCAGGACGCGCAGGATGGTATGCATGCGACGACGCTCTGCATCTTCTGATGCAGTGCTAGAGGTGGCCTTCTATGCCAAGCATGACATTCCACACAAGTCGAGCGCCACTCCCGGGTCGTCCCAGCGCGAGGTCAAGTATAAGAAACTCAAGGGCAAGCAGCTCCACGTGGTGCTGCGCCCGATGCTCGAGTGCGTCCACGTCCCATACGATGCAATGGACTGTCCCTTGTCCTAGGTCGCTCGGTCCACCCGACGGCGGCGACGAGTCGGCGCCGTTGCGACGAAAGCACTTTACGTACCTCTGGCAACTTACCGAGCGATACCGCGTACACCCATGCATTTTCAGCAGTGAGCGACCTCGTCATGCCCCTTTAGATTTTTGACGTCAAGATTCTCATCCGCAAGATGTTGCGGCTGCGCGGGCGGCTGGTCGAGCCGCAGGATCTCGAAGTGCACTGCGCGGGCCAGCTCCTTGGCAAAGAGCACACGCTCATCTTCATTCAAAAAGCCATGTGGAAGAAGGAAGGGCCCATCACGCTCGAGTACCGACGCGTCAATCGGTCGCCGACGTGAGCCCAATGTGAATGTCGTTGTGTGCCTCCAATATGACGGAGCTTTGAAACACGTCCGCTCCATTTCGCACTACAACCGCTATAGCGACCACCATCTCTGCCCTTTGAGTCGTCGTCTTCGCATCGCTAGAGTCGGCCGATCGAGCGCTACAAGCACGTTGCGCAGGCAAACCAATGGTCGTGTTCATGGTATAGAAAAAGCAACACCTCCGCCCGTGCGACCAAGCGCTGGCTTCACCGCACGCGGCCTGACGATGCCTGGACGCGGCAGAGCGGGCAAGTCGTTTGTCGCTCAAGCCAGGGAGCCACGCAGTCTTCGTGGAGCTCGTGGCCGCACGGCAGCTGCAGTCGGCGCATCCCCCGAGCATACCACGGGTTGTCGATCCACTTGGGGTCCAGTGGGTCGAGGCAGATTGCACAGGCGTCCTTGCAACCGGCAGCAGAGGCAGTGTGAACGCTGTCTCGGGTGGGCGTGTCGTCAAAGAAGGCCTCGATCACCGCAGCGATACCGTCCGTGGCCGGGAGGCGTCGGCGCAGGAGCAGCAGGGGCGCCATGAGATCGCGGAACCCGCGTTGCCGCTCGAGGCGAATGAGCACGTCGTCGTGCCCGAGGTAGCGCTGCGGAAAGGCCGTGTCCAGTACGGGCTGCAAAAGGGCGCGGATGGCCGGTGGCGCCCGCGCATAGCGCCGACGCAGTGCCTTTCGGAGCGCGTAAAACTGCGAGTAGCGCTTCTTGAGGACGAAAAACTCCGTGACGTCGACGACAACGAGCGTGTAGAGCGTGTACTTGGGCAACGCCGTGTACGAGATGCGGCGGACACACGCGGTTGGCGCCAAGTACGCGTCGCGGGCCATGACCAGTGGCCGAGGTACCCGACGCTCGTACCCGACGCTTCCGTCCAAGCAGCCGTACGTCCACGCGAGCGGGTGGAGCGTCAAGGTCGTCGCCATGGGAGGCCAATTCAACAGTGTGCACTTGGGAGGCCGCTTCTTCGATATCGAAGGTCCAGCATGTTGGCTGCCAACGTCACCGTTGCCGTAGGACAATGTTGTCACGGCTAAGTATAGACACCCAGTCCCGAGCGTCAGCCCCCACCAGACTCGAGCGAGCTCGAGGCAACGACTTCTTGTGTTCAAGTTTCTACTGCATTCTTGCCAGCTCAACCTGAGCATGCAGAGGACGAGTATATTTCAATGCTGATGAAAGCGGTTCTTGAGTTGGGCAAGGTATTGGGACCAGGAAAGGCCGAGTTGCCAGCGACCTTCGGAGACGCGCCGACGCCAAGGGTAGAAACTTTTGTACCGTGACTACCCTCGAGCAATGCACGCCGGGCCTCGTGATTCAAGCACAAGACAAGTTGAAGGACTTGAAGACAACGTCACCGCCAACGAGTTGCATCATATAAAGGCATGCCTGCAAGTTTGATACCGAATCGTCAATAGGACCGAGCGGCTCATCTGCCGGCGTCTCCATGAAAGCGCTCCAACGTCCGAGAGACCTCGTGAGCCTTTAAAGAGGAACGCTACACTGTGCATTGACATTATTCAACAAGATAATTGTACAAGAAAAGGCGAGAACGACACCACGGAACACGACTAGGCACGGGCTTGGTACACGACGAGCTGGCGGCAGATGGGGCACGACTGGTGCAGCTCAAGCCATGAAAACACGCAGTGTTCGTGGAACGCGTGCTTGCACGGCAAGGTGACGCTGGTCGCTGCCTCGTCGTTCTCGTCCTCGGACGCGAATTCGCAGAGGCAAATCGCGCATCCTTCGTCGTCGTCACTGTCACCGCTATCGTCTTCGACTGCGAGCTCGGTGCCGGCGCGGGACATGCGGGGCAGTGGCGACAAACAGCGGGCTTCGTGCGTCTGACGGTGCTTGGGCACTTCAAGGAACGCATTGACAAGCTCAAAGATCGCGGTTGTCGCATCTTGGGCGCGCAAGTGCCAGCGGAGGGCGACGAGGACCTCGGTGAAGCGTGCAAGGCCGACGCGGCGCTCGGCGCGGATGGCGTCCGTGTCAATGCGCAAATGCTTCTTTGGAAACGGCGTCGCCAAGAAGGTTTGCACGATCGGCGCCGTCTTCTTGTGCTTGGCCGACGTTGCCCAGAGCGACGGCGCGAGCGCCTTGCGTAGCGGCTTG
The DNA here is from genome assembly GCF_000151545.1 of Saprolegnia parasitica CBS 223.65. Taxonomy (NCBI): domain Eukaryota; phylum Oomycota; class Saprolegniomycetes; order Saprolegniales; family Saprolegniaceae; genus Saprolegnia; species Saprolegnia parasitica. Next base: position 86,250 of record NW_012156472.1, on the reverse strand, counting down.
TAGAGGCGGTGGAACTCCGAGTAGCGCTTTTGGAGCATCCACTTTGTGCTACCCCACGTAATGTGCACCGAGTACGTTGTGAAGGGCTCGGAAAAGGTGAATTCGTTGTAGCAGCCGCAGACGCTGGCGCTTGTGATGGCGACCTTGATGCTGTTGTTGTCGTCGTGCAGCATGAGGTAGTACGACGAAGAGGCAGTAGGCAGCAGGCGAGGAGGGAAGTACTCGGCAGAAGGAAAATGGGAACCACGGCCAAGTCTTCGATCTGTGATTTCGCCGGAGTGACAGGGCGCGAAAGATTCGGACACCATCGTGTTTGAATCTCCCGCGATCTTTCGCTGACGTAAAAAAGCCAATCAGAGCGCGCGGCAGTTGACGCACTCGCAAAGCCATGTGCCCGCACCATAGATCAGACGCCGACAGTTGAAGTTGCAACGCTTTGGATGCCATTCTGGTAGCTCATTCTGGTCCTTGTCGCCGTACGCATTCAGATCGACAATGCTGACCGATGCGATGCGCTTGCGATGCCATTGCTGCTTCATGGACTCGACTACTGATAACGTGCGGCAGACTACACCGTGTACAGTCCACAACTGGAGGCGTACCACATCCAGCAACAAGTCAAAAGAGCGTGTACCCACATCTAGTGCGCACTGAACGCAAGCAAATGACCCTTCGTTCCAGATCTTCCCAATGGCATTTTCGAGTACGAGGGAATCTCCAGAGACGCTCACGCCATGTGGCAAAGACATGGTTCGCCAAGCCGTTCCAAGGTGTCGTTCTTGGTGCAGCTCCATCGTACCGGTATAAATACATGTATGCTACAAAATCTCAACTTATACAGGTGGGTGCCTTGACTTGAGAGCACGAATGCTCGACCTACCACGACGGAACCGAAGAATGCAGGTGACGTCATGTGTAAGTGTTTGCATAGCCGCAATCCTAGCTGGACTATATACCGGTACCCGCCTCCTGGTGCAGCAATATGGCTTGTGCTGACTGGCATCGACGCCCGACCGAAGATCATCGTCTGGTCGTGTGAGTCATTCCGGGTGGCAGATTCTTAGCAATCTTGACGGGTTCTTTACGCGCGTTATAGACAATGCAGTTGTTGACATCAAAGCGCTTGATTGAAAAAAGCATTAGAAAACATTCGAGCGGAACCGGTATCCGTATTCCGGATACGAGACCACATCTGGGCGCTTGACAGGAGCACGCCACCACAATCACACGGATCAGACGGCAAGTTAAGCAAACTCATGCGTTGTCGTCCTCGCCGGCACCGACAGCATGTCCTGCAACGCGAGAATTTCCATTTTGTGCATGTTGCTCGCCGTTTTCGGCCATTTCGCAAGCACGAGCTTGGTGCTTTGTTGCAGCGTGTACTACACGAGTACTCATGTTTTGCGCTTGCCCGCCCATTCGTCGGAACTGTTTCCAAGTGAGGTGCCTACGTGTACTTTTGGCTCGTTGCGTGCGAGGCCACTTTGATCGAAGAGTGCTCTGCAGTAGCGAAATACCAATGGCAAAGACATGGCTTTGCTTTGACATGTGGGATATATCACGCATTGCAGCGACGCATGCTTGATGGCGAACCAACGACTCTGTTCTCAGTTGCTACTGGTGTCTTTTTCTCGCTGCTGGTGCATTCGCTTGCCGTCAATTTGATATGCCTCCCATTCCACTCCACTACGTATCACATTTATGGAAGGCGTACCTCACACTGCATGGGAGGCTCGCACCTGCTAGACCCAGCTGCCGTAGTATTCTCGTCTCGAGTAGCACGCCAGACTCTGATCGGCGGAACTGGTTCGCTTCGTGCCCGAGCCATCTCTCGTCGCTCTTCAACGCCCACGGAATGCTGCGTTGTTGGTGGTGATGGTGCGTGGTTTCTCGCGCGGCTTGTCGCGGATGTCCTTACAAGCCTTTGTCCACCAGTCGTCGTTGCCATTCCGTTGCGGAGACTATGCGTCAAGCCATGGCGAGGAGGCTGCGTGCCCCTTTCCTCAGGTTCAACGATCCACAGACCAGATGGCAACCCTCCGCAACCAAAAACGAGAAAAAGAACCCGACAGTCTTTTCGTATACGGTATACTCTGGCTCAATATAGGGCACCCTCGCAGCGCAACGTCGCAGCATTTTTTCTTTTGCACCGCAATGGCCGCATCCGCCCACCTCCTTCCGCAGACAACCCTCGACCGCACTCGCTTTGACGAGGCGGCGCGCGCGCTCAAGGTTTTCCCCAGCGCGATGAACGTTGTCTCGCCGGCCAGCGGCCCCTTTGTCATCTACACGTTCATCGTCTCGTGCCCGACGACCAAGACGTGGTGGGTCGTCACGAAGCGGTACTCGGAATTTCTCGCGCTTCGCCGCACGCTCGTAGCGCTTGCCAAGCGCGCGTGCGACGATGTCCGCATCGTTCTCCGTGCGGTGCACGCGCCGACATTTCCCAAGAAACACCCGCTGACACCGATCCACAACGCCGGCAAGATCCTCGAACGCTTGACGCTCTTCAAGCAGTACACGGCGATGCTTGTGTCCTTGCGCGAGGCCTGTGTGTTGCGCGCACTGCAGCTGGCGCCGTCGGCCGGAAAAGACAGCCTTCTCGAGCTCTACGACCTCGTGCAAGATTTCCTGAGCATCCCCGAGGCGCTGCGCCGCGACGAGCTTCGCCGCACGATCGCCCTCGTGTCCCCCGAATCGTCGTCGGTAACGGAGGAGGACACGGAATGTGACTGTGAAGAGGCATGTGCCATCTGCCTCTGCGACTACGAGCATGGCGTAACGAAGCTCCAAATGCCGTGCAAGCACGTCTTCCACCAAGAGTGCGTAGTCCGGTGGCTCGAAAAGTCCGCGACCTGCCCGTTGTGCCGCCAAGACGCGACGCAAGGGTACCTGTTCTAAGCGGCCTTTCGTCGTCTTGATTCTATTCGTCCTATTTACTAAACTGTTAATTATACTGATTGGAAGACGTCATTCGGAGCATAAGCAGGATGATGTGATGGTCGATGCGTTGATGTCCTCTTCTTGCCTCGGACTGTCGTGCATCAGTGGTCGTGCATGTTGTAGAAGTGGATAATGCTTGATGGCACATCACATGGCGTTGCCGAAGGAGCTGGAAAGCAAGACGATTGCTTGTTCCTGCGTAGCCATTCGCACCCTTGGAGCGGTGCGTATGAGTGAAGGTTGCCGCTTGGTTGTTTTGACGCGGCCAGAGGTGCCATGCGTTAGCTCGTGTGCACAGAGATGGTTCCAGGTGCTTGCACTTGGCGCGCCACAAGAAACGCCTTCGCCCGCGGTAAAGTGATCCCGTCCACATGAGGTCAGATCAGAACCCAGCTGCCTGCAACGTCAAGGACCAACGGCCAATTGCATCCATCGACTAGCAAAATGGCGGCGCCTCATTGGCGCCTGCGGTCGCCACCCAGAAATTTCTGGTTCGCAGGCCGCTTCCCTTCAAATCGTCTGGTGCATGTGGTCCTTTGGCAACTTTGGCAACCAAAATAAAGAAGCGCACTGCGTTTCAGTATGTCAATACAAACAACAAGATACAACCACAGCATGTCGCAACGGACTTCGACGCATTTGATTGGCGCATTCCGCTAGTATATCGTTCGGTACCCGTAACGTCCGGTCCACATTGCCGTTTGATTGGCTACCGTAGAATTCGGCTGCATAGCGCAGCTGCCTTGGACGATGTGGCAGAGGGCCTCGGCGCCGTTGATTTCGTCATTTTCCAATTTGCCTTCGACTGCAGACGCCAGCGACACCCGGAGCTTAGCTTCCACCCCAAACCTTACAACCCCCCAACGCCGCATGGACCACTCTGCCCGACATGAACATTACCTCGCTTTGCCACGATCTCGCCGCCCATGAGCACGACGCCTCGATCGAGCGCCTCAAGACGGCGCACGAACACGATATGAAACAAGTCAAGGTGCACTCGAGCGCCATGAACGTTGCCTTCCACGGCAGCGGCCCCTTTACCATCTACACGATGATCGTCACGTGCCCCGGCACCAAGACATGGTGGGTCCTCAAGAAGCGCTACTCGCAGTTCTTCTCGGTCCGCAAGCAGCTACTCCGCCACTTGAAGGCGTGCAACAACAGCCGCTTCGCCGCCCTCGCCGACATTCTCGCGCCCGCGCTCGAGATGGACTTTCCCAAGAAGCACATGCTCGTTAGCATCGACAACAAGGCCGTCATCAAGGAGCGCAAGACGCAGTTCCAGCGCTTCACGGCTGCTCTCATCGCTCTCCGCGCCTCGTGCATCCTCGCGTCGCTCGACGCTGACCGCACGGACGCGCAACTCGCCAAGCTGGACGCAGTCTTTGACCTGCTCCAGGAGTTTCTCGAAATCCCGTCGACGCACGACCCGCTCGCGGGCTCGTCGCCGACCTCGGACCGCTGCAGCGAGACGTCCAACGACTCGAGCTGCGACTCGTGCTCGATCTGCCTCAACGACTTCCAGGCATCCGGTGCGACGTACCACTACCAAACCCCCAAGCACAACGCGGCGCCGGCCAAGAAGGTCCGGTTCGCCCTCGACGACGACGACGACGACGCTAAAGCCGCCGACGAAGAAGAAACGGTGCTCAAGCTTCCTTGCAACCACTACTTTCACGAAGAGTGCGTCATGTACTGGATCGAACAAAAGAACTCGTGCCCGCTCTGCCGCGCCGACGCCTTTGAAGGTGTCATGGTCTAAGCAATATATAAATGAACGTGTTTCGCGTTATCTTCGTTTTTAGAGTTCGCATACGTAGAGACTAGCAATCTCCTTCTTCATTCGTTCGCCGGGCCGTGGCTGCGCAGGCGGCGGCGCGGGGGCTCGTCTTGCTCTTCTATGGTCGTCCAGGGGCGCTTGTGGCCGCGGTTGAGGCCCATGACGACTCGCTGTGTAAAGGCCTTCACGCAGTGTGTTGAGGTCCTCGAGAGACGCCAGCGACTGAGGCGGCGTCAACGACTGGAGGTCGCGGTGCAGGACGATCGGCAACGCGATCTTGGTGTGGCCCGAAAACGGGGCGCCTCGGGAGCGGCAAAGAAGCGGGCGGCGGCAATGTTGGCAGGGACGTCTTCACTCATGCGCAGCACGTGTCCCAGCAGGCGCCAGCGCTGGCGGGCGACGATCTCGCTCAGCGGGACGCTGTTGCAGCGGTCGTAGAGCGCGACGTCGCCGAGCTTGTTCGGGTGAAAGATACCTAAAAGGCGGCGCAGCTGCCGGCGATGGAAGCTGTCAAGGTCCGCCAGACTCGTTGGCGTCAGGGCCCACGTGCCACAGTTGTACGAAAAGCCCGGGAGCTCGCACAGTAGCAAACTTCGTCATCGTCGAGGAAGCCCCGAAGGACCGTGAGAAGCTTCGCGCGGTCGATCGTGTCGAACGCGCGTGAGAAGTCGATACCTAGGATAGAGAACTGCTCTTCGTATTGGCGGATCCGGGCGACGCACCACTTGTGTGGCCATACGACGTCGGCCGTGCTGCGTCCAGGGCGAAAGCCGCTCTGATACGCGCCAATCTGCTCGTCGAGCTTCGGCTGGATCCGCTTGAGCACCATCACAGAGACGGCTTTGCGGATGCAGTTGAGCAAAACGATCGGGCGGAGGCTCGAGCACACGCCTTGGGGCTTGTTGGGCTTGGGCAGGCAGATCAGTGTCCCGTCGCCGAGCTGAATCGGCTGTCCTTTGGCAAAACCGTCGTTGAGCAGCTGTCCGAGGGGCGCGGTGATGAGGTCGGCGGCGGCCTTGAGGACTTCGGCCGGCATGGTGTCTGGGCCGCAGGCGCAGTTGTTGCGGAGCTTCTTGATCGCGTCGTAGAGTTCGTCAGGCGTAATGGGCTGGTCGAGCGGTCGGACAGTCGTGTCGTGCTGTACGGTGGCGTTGGTCGAGCTGGCGAACTGGGCCTGGAAGTGAGCGGTCACATGCTTGGCTGTCTCCTTCGTGTCCATAATGATGTGGTCGTGCTGGTCCTTGAGGCGAAACTTGGACGTGGGGCGCCGGAGCGTGGCCTGGACGGCTGCGAACATCTGCGAGGTAGGGCTCAAGGCTTCGATCTCTTTGACGAGGGCGTCGGCTTCCGCGTTGGCCAAGTCGCGGCAGCGCATGTGGATCCTATGCATGACTAGGTTGCGTTCGATACGGAGGTCTCGGGTAGCGGCGGGGTCGGCGGTCTTCATGTTGTCGATGCGTAAGCGCAGCGCCTTCTGGTCACGAGCCAGAGACGCCAAGGTTGCGTCGTCGTACCTGTAGCGGCTCTTGGTCTCAATGTGGCCGAGCGTCGTGCCGGCGGCAGATACCAAGGCGGCGAGAAGCTCGCGCCACGACGTGTCGGGGGGCTCTTCGGCGGCGTCGTACGGCGGCAGGATCGCAGAACGCGGACAGAGTGGTTTCGTCCTTGAGCTTGGCGACGTCGAGCTTCTTGTATCTAGTGCACCTGAACGTTGTCGCGTAGACCTTCTGCCCGAGCGCCTGAAACAACTTGAAGTCGGCCGTCACGAGCTTGTGGTCGGAGGACATCTGGAGGCCGCCCCACTGCTGTGCACGTCGAGATACGACTCGACCATGGCGCGTGGGAAGGCCTCGTTGGCTTCGCGCTGGCCGAGCTTGGCGTTGAAGTCGCCGCCGATGACCGTGATGTCACGCGGAGGCAGCGCTTTGAGCACGCGATCCGGATCGTCGTAGAAGCGGTCACTTTCAGCCAGCGGCCGTCCCATGTGCGGCGCGTTGACCGAGAGTACGTTGAGACATGTGTACCTGGAAACCCTGAGCTTAAGGAGCGCGATGCGAATCGTGGCTGCTAAGACACGTACGACCTTCGACGAAGCCGACGCCGTGCCATCGCGACGGCTTAGGCAGGGCGTAGATGACGTACTCCTTGGACTTGCCGATGCGTTTCTCGAGGCCTGTAACTAGGTGCGTCTCTTGGAGACACAGAACCGAGATGTGGCAACGGGCGAGATTGAGAGCGAGATCCTTTTGCGTTGCCTCCAAGGCGAGAGACTGACAGTTGAGCGTGGCGAGGCGCAGGCGCGGGAACCGGGAGCGAGGAAAAGGGGAGATTGCTAGTCTCGCAAAGGACTGACACAAGCGGTCGACGACAGGGTCGACCGCCTGTGAGGAGAGACGCCCCATCATCGATGCGACGCCGTTCACTCTAGGACGGAGTCTCCCGAACCCACCAAAAGATGCCCTTGGGATAAGTTAACTAACCTTGCGCACAGGTAGCAATCGCGTTCCGACGCACAGTGTACTGTAGCTTGCAGCTTAAATAGCTTCCCAAGCAGCAGCTCAAGCAACTACAAGCTTGGAAGGCTTCGAGTCTGTGCTTTGTCGCACCGAGCCAACCAAGGGAATATTTTAATATTCCCGTGGGTGGGTCAACGCATTTTGAATCCGCGCGACAATTGCGACAATGTTCCCATGTCTTGTCCGAGGATCTATCGACACTCCAATCCTGGTACAGTTGTACGATGCACAGTCGGCCTATCAATCCGAGCGCATTAGAACGCACGCTGTGGCCAGGTTCTGTGGGCAGCTCGATTTTGACCTACATTCTCCGCCGATGTGGCATGGCTTTGCAACGCTGCCACGTCATCCTCGGGGCGCTTGCCCGAGCGTGGCATGCAAAGCGTCCATGGCTTCGTATTGCAGCCGCGCTCACGAGCGACATTGGGACTACGACCGCGGCATTTGCGAGCTGTTGCGTGCGTAGGCCAGTCCGCCGCCTCGGACGGCAAACTCAACAGCGACATGTACGCGCCAGTCCTTCTCGCGTTTCTTCGGAAATGCTCGCAGGTGCGACCTGGTTCTTCTAGCGTTTGTGTATGTACCTCTATCCACGGATTCGATGCACTTGAAATGAGTATACGCTCGCAATCGGGTCGTGTCGCCGTGCGCACCAACTCTGCTTTGTCGTAATCGGATTTATTTGCAAACTTGAAGTCGAGTTCAGTTTTGATTTTCATCCGTCTCGGCAAGAACAGCCTATTGCCATGACCATGCTCGCAGTGGACGAAGCGTCGTCCAGTATCGTCGTGCACCCCCACGCAGCGTCCAGCTACGTTGCGTACACGTTTCTCATCACGTGCCCCAGCACCAAGGTGACGTGGACACTCACAAAGCGCTACTCGGCGTGCTACGCACTCCGAAAGGCCCTCCAGCGCCTCGAAAAAGGCATCGAGACCGAGCTCTCGCGGCCGCTGCATACGGCGCTCACGATGCCGTTCCCACCAAAACACCTCTTTGGTCAGAGCGCAGACGTCGTGGCCCAACGCGCGGCGGCGCTCAAGCACTTTGTCGCGATGCTAGTTGCGATCCGCGCCACTTGCTTGCTCACGCTCGTCGCGCACCGCGGGCGTACGACGGCGCCGAGCGACACGCTCTTCTCGCTGCTGCAAGAGTTTCTCGAGGTGCCGACGCACGTGTCGCCCAACGAGCTTCGGCAGACGGTCGCGATTCTGTCGCCGGACGAAGCGGCCGCGTACGCCATGTATCCGGACGACGACGACGAAGCGAGTAGCTGCGGCGTGTGCTTGGCGCCGCTCGTTCCTAGCGCATGCGACACGGTCCATGCGCTGGCGTGCGACCATCACGTCCACGCCGCGTGCGTCGTACACGGCCCCGCGCACTGCGTCCTGTGCCGCGACCGGATCGCATAGCCATACCTCTCCTGAATTCTTCTCTTCTTGTACAATAAAAAGATACCATACCCCAACATCATCAATCTCTCTCGCTTGCTTGTCAATGGACGGGTTCCGCAGAGTGGACCGAGAAGAAAAAGTCGTGAGGAAAAGGCCTCACTCGGTCTGATCGGCGCGCCTTCCACGCGCTGCGATACCCGCTGCGCATGTCCCGGAATGGGCTCACATACAAATATCAAGTACAAGAAAGGCCGGTTCACGACATGGGCTCAAGATCCAACCCAGTTCAAAAACAACTCCACGGAATTGGTGGCGCATCCTTTTTTCAGAAAACATATAGCAAGTTTGTATTCGATTGAAATCGCGATCCGTGATTGGTTGAAAAGACTGGATAAACTTCAACGAGCATGTTGCGTTGCGCCACACACACGGCACTTTGCCTTTTGCCACCCACGACGCAGATCTTATCCAACACTAGTATGACCACAGCGCTGACCGGCCGCATGCACGATCTTCAACTCGACTCGGTCGACAAGGTCAAGCTCGCCCACGAGCACGACCGCAGCGACGTCAAGGTGCACGCGAGCGCAATGTGGTACGCGCCGCGCGGCGTCACGCCGTTTACGATCTACACGCTCATCGTGTCGTGCCCGGGCACGAAAGCGTGGTGGGTCATCCAAAAGCGCTTCTCGCAGTTCCACTGCCTCCGCAAGCAGCTGCAAAAGCTCCATGCGTTCTCGACAGGAGCGATCCGGAGTCTCCTCAAAGACATTGCCAAGTGCGAGTTTCCGTCGCGCCATCTCAGTTTTGACACGGCGACGATCGTTACGGAGCGCAAGACGTTGCTTCAGGACTTTACGACCAAGGTCATTGCGCTCCGCGCCGCCTGCGTCCTCCAGTCGCTCAACGCCGAAACCACGTCGCTTGGCGCCAAGCTTGACCATATTTACGATATTCTTCAGCGCTTTCTCGAAATTCCGGACGGGCTCCGCGACGAAGACCTCCGGCACACGCTCTCGGTGAGCTCGCCCACGTGCAGCAATGGGTCGGGCTCGCCGTCGACGGCCAATGAGGACGACGAAGAGTCATGCGCCATTTGCATGAGCGCGTTTGATGCGAGCGAGTCGGTGCTCACAATGGCATGCCACCACTCGTTCCATGAAGACTGCATTATCCATTGGTTTGAAGAGAAGCTCACGTGCCCCCTCTGTCGCGACGAAGCCGTCGGTGGCCACGTCGTTGGCTGCTGAACTTTAGGATTTCTCTAGGTATTTAGTTCTTCAATTTATAGTCTCTTCAACAATCTCGCTCTGCCCGTTCGTTCCAAGCTTGCGTTCCATGGCTCTCAGTCGCCCACTGGATTTTGCGACTGGCACATGCCACGACACAGCGAATTCCCCAGTTCATGTCGCGCGTTCCAAAGCGACGCGGATTGGCCAAAACGAGCATCGCAGACCGGTAGATGCGAAATGCCGTCTCGTGATTGGCGCAAAGGCCACGCGCCATGCCACTCGTGATCGGCCAATTTGGTGCTGTCCCATTGATGTGGCCGCTTGCGCTATTGACGACGTCGGCGGCGATCTCCTACGTGGTCATGGACCGCTGTCCATTGGACAGCCACTGCATCGAAGCCGATGCAAGTGATCATTTCCCATTTTGCCGTCTTCCTAGCAAGCCGACATTGTATCTCTCATGTCTCTCGCCACCATGAGCAACCACTCGCAATCCACCACGATGATGATGCCCAGTGCACTCCACCTCGATGACAATGCAATCAAGGTTCACACGACGGTCAAGAACGTCATCCAGCGCGGCCTCTCGCCCTTCACCGTCTACACGTTCACGGTCACGTGCCACCAAACGAGCACGTGGTGGATCCTCCAGAAGCGCTATTCGCAAATCTTTGCGCTTCGATCGACGCTCCTCAAGTGGCGCAAGCAGTGCAGCTCGACGCCCGGCATGGCGCCGCTCGCTGACCTCTTGACGACGACGGCGACCGTCGCGTTTCCCCGCCGCCACATTTGCTTTGACCACCCGACGATCATCCGCGACCGGAAGCGTGAGCTCCAAGGCTTCATCGCCGCCCTCATTCGCCTTCGCCAGGCATGTCATGCACTCGCGCAGCAACCGGGTGCGCCTCGCCGCAAGGCCCAGGACGTCACCTCCTTGGTGCTGCATTTTCTCGAGATGCCGGTGGCTGTGGAAGACGAAGAGCACCGTCTGAGCTGTGGCCGCCCACTGCATTCGCACACGGCGCCGACGGACGATGCGTGTCCGATATGCATGTGTGAGTTTGACGAGCTGTCCGACGACGACGCGGTGCTCGAGCTCACGTGCGGCCACGCATTTCATGAGTCGTGCCTTGTGCATTGGCTGGACAAGAAGATGACGTGCCCGCTCTGCCGCTGCGAAGCTGTCGGCGGCTTCATTGCCGCGTAGACGACGGTTCCTAACTTATAAATTTATATCTATGGCGTACCCGCATGGTAATGATGCTTGTTTATGCTGCCAAAGAAGCAACCAAGAGGCCCATGCGAGGCGGTTGTGGTGTGAGCTCTCTGTACGAGACCCGAGGACGAGCCAGACGAAACAACTGCGGTTAGGGATCGCGGGCGTTGTCCACTTTTATTCGAGTTGCAACGCGACTGCCGTGCGAGAGTCCAATTATATCAATTCGCTCGCAACGTATCAACTTTGAAAGATCTTTCCGCTGATACTATGAGGAAAGGGGGTGCTCCAGAATGTTCTGCGGTACCGATATGTTCCGGCGCATGCTGTGGACTTCTATTTTGCCACTAGTTGGTTGGATGCTGGGCTTTCCGTAGGCATATCCGTCGAGACCATGAGAGTACCTCGCACGGCAAGAAGCGGGATCGCTCATGTAGCGGCGCGGAAGGAAGATGCTTTAAGGTACTAACAGACGTCGTCGCGCCGTAGTGGAACGATGTGGCACCTGCGACCCAGTTGCACCAGACTGATCTAGCTACTCATCTGGTTCTTTTTTTTCGTGTCGTTCAAAGGTGTCCTTCTTCCTGGTCCGTCCGTGTTGCCCACGTCAGAGCGATGACGTTGTCCAAGTGCAAACTGGAAGGAGCGCAATAATTTAGGATATCAAATATCGACATGTTGTCCACGTTTCGATCCTATCAAGCTCCCTGAACGCTGCGACGACGGAAAAAAGAATGCACGTCTGCGAAAGGGCGCTTTGCAAAAGGCAGCCAAAATATCGAATTCAACTTGGCATTTGTATGTGAGGGGGGTGCGTGGACAGGCACTCGAATTGAAGTTCAAGCCTTTTTCTAGCACGCATCTTGGACGGCAACTGGCACCAACCAGATTTTTCAATTTACCATCTCGGACAGACTACGAGCATTCCCACACGATTAACAAGAAGCACACCTCATGCCTCTCTCCGATCTCGTCCACGACCATCTCCTCTTGCAGGACGACGTTGCGTCGCTCAAGGCGGCGCAGGTCAGCGATCTCAAGCAAGCGCGCGTGCACTCGAGCGCCAAGAACGTAGCCTACTATGGCAGCAGTCCGTTTACGGTCTACACACTCATCGCGACGTGTCCGGGCACCAAGGCGTGGTGGGTCCTCAAGAAGCGCTACTCGCAGTTCTTCTCGCTCCGGAAGCGGCTGCTGCACCTCGCGGCGACCGCGCCGCCCGCCATCCAGACGCTCCTCGCGCCGATCGCCGACGCCGACTTTCCCAAGAAGCACCTCCTCGTGAGTGTCAACAACAAGGCGATCATCAACGAGCGCAAAGCGACGCTGCAGCGCTTTACAGCCACGCTCATTGGCCTCCGCGCCGGCTGCGTCTTGGCGACGCTCGAGCACGCGGCCGATGATGTCGTGCAAGGCGTGCTCGACACGCTCTACGACCTCCTCCAAGACTTTCTCGAAGTACCGCACCACGAAAACGACGGTCTGCAAAAGCACAGCGACGCCAGCGACGACGACGACGGCGCGTCGACGAGCCTCTCGTCCCCGGACGAAGCGGCGTCCCCCAATGCCACAAGATTGGCGCCTCCAGCCGAAGACGACACCACGGTGACGGCCGAGGGGAGCACGATCTGCACCATTTGCCTCTGCGAGCTCTCGACCAACGACGACGAGCAGGCGCCAGCCAAGAAGGTGCGTTTTGAAGTCGAGAACGACGTCGACGAGGACGCGGTGCTCGCGTTGCCGTGCGGCCACAAGTTCCACGAAGAGTGCGTCATGTACTGGGTCGAGCAAAAGAACTCGTGCCCGGTCTGTCACACCGACGCCTTTGACGGCACCGTGCTCTAAGTGCCACTTCTTCTGTTTCTGCGTGCTCGATGGAAAGTACGCACACGACCATCGACTATTATAACTATCTGTACATTATATAATACTAAACTATCATTTATGAATTCGCACATTTCTTAACGCTTCGACGTGGCGGCGGCCACAGGCAAGGGGCAGTCCAGCGACAGCTTGGACGGTCATTTTTCTCTTTGGAGCCTGTCATTGGCAGGAGTCCCAGGCTTCGAGGCAAAGAATGACTGGTCGTCGCGAAGTGCGTTGCCTTTTGTGCTGTGTCCATCGTCGTCGCCAGCAACGCAGGTGCTTCGGAACAGGATGGATGCCCACAGAGCGCCACGTCATCGCGTGTCACAAACAACCCATACAAAAACCAAGTTACATTCTAAATTGGCGCCACTTCGTTGATGGCACATCCTTTATCCTCATCGACGCTTTCCAGAGGGCGAAAGGCGGAGCGTGGAGACGCATCTTGCGTCCAGTATCAACCAAATATAGTACCAACATGATCAATAATGCGAAGCGAAGCCTACTCGATCGACTTTCCAAGAGTACCAGACCAAACTCTAAACCGCCCACTTGGCATTCGGATGAGATTCCGAGTCAGTATTCATGTTTCGAGCACCGGTGTTGGGTTCTAGCGGTTGCTTGGCGTAAGCAATACCAGTGCACTCGTGCACGCTTCAGTATCGTATGCACGTTCCACGTGGCGGGTCCCACTCAATGCGGCCTGTGGTTGACACGGAACTGTGCATGTGACGGCCCATGGCCATGACCCAGATTCGAAATACCAGATCCAGTTGAGTGAGCCGCGCTGACCACACTACCCGTACTCATTCAAACTTTTCTCGAGCAAACTCCAAGTAACCAGGAACCACCTCGAAAACCACCTCGGAAATCAAATAGCGGCCCCTTCATTCAGGTGTACATGCAGCTGTACATGAATACGTTATTCTGGATGTGATACGGCCGCGTTTACAAAGCCCACTCGAATGATAGAACCACTATAACATGACTCAAGTAGGAATGTAATGTGTATATGAGTACACTGTGCACTACAGTACTAATCGCACACGCCTACGTGAACAAACCCATTTCTGACCTTCAAGTGGCGGCACACACGCAATAGCAAGGCCCAAGCGACCTGTCTTTTGTATACAGGAGTAACCTCTAAATACCCCGCACCCTGGTCGACGTGCACAATGGTATTATCATGCGTCGTGCCTCGGATCATCCGCTCGTGGCCGTCCGTTTTGTGGCCATCCATCACGTAACGCTTCGACGTCAGCTGCGGGGAACTGAACACCCAAGTGAGCATCGAAGGCTCTACACTGTCTTGACGCTGACTCGATGGCTGCTGAACGAGTAATCGTGCGGAGACGCACAGTCTCTTCGCCACGGACGTACGAGATTCCTTCTGCATACAAACAAGGGTACATCAATGAGACCCTTCTTGATACAGAGTGCCTTGCATTTGGCTGTGCGTGCTATTTTGCGACGCTGTCGCGTGGGACTGTATCTGGATGCACGTTACGTACGGCCGAGTTTGCACTTGGCACTTTGCACTGTGGGTGCATTTCCTATTTCGCAGGATGGTGGCGACGACGACCCGCGTGCACGTCCGCGCACTCAACGTCATGGCGCCGGCCAGCGACAAGCTCTCGGTCGGCAGCGAAGCTTTTACGGTCTACGTGCTCGTCGTCGCGTGCCCCGAGACGCGCTCGTGGTGGATGCTGCAGAAGCGCTACTCGCAGTTTCGAGCGCTGCGGAGCGAGCTCGCGCTCGCGCGGCGCGCCGTCAAGGCCAAAGTGCCGGTCCTCGCCGCCGCCATTGCCGACGCACTCGACACACCGTTTCCTCGCAAGCACCTCATGCTCACGACCGACTGTTTGGCTGTCATCAACCAGCGCAAGCGTGGTCTGCAGCAGTTTACGGGTCATTTGGTCGCTCTCCGCGCCCTCTGCCTGCATTGGAAATCCCACGACGACGACGACAAGGTGCGCCAGCTCGTGCAAACGACAGGTGCGCTGCTGACCGACTTTCTCCGCGCGCCGGCCATGGACGCCCCTGCGACGACGGCCACGCGCGCGCTCGACTGCTCCATTTGCTTGGAGCAGTCGATTGAAGAGGACGAGATGCAGACGCCGCCGGTGGCACTCGTGATGCCCTGCGGCCATGCCTTTCACGAAGCGTGCCTGGTCAAGTGGCTCGAGACCGACTGCTCTTGCCCGCTCTGCCGCACGCGTGCCACGCACGGCACCGTTGCTTAGGACGTCGTCGCCTCTATTTATTTCAATACATCGCTTGTCCCAACCAAAGCGCGTGACTCATGTTGCTTCCATCATCCCATGAATGTCTCTCGTTCGATGCGCCAACCGACAACAGTAGCACCCGCACACTTGCTGCCATTTTGTGCACAGTACTCGCAGGGAGAGGTTTGGATAATACGGTCTCACGCCAACTCGATGCCATCAAAGCATGATCGTTGCCGGCGCGTGTGATTGGCTATCTCATATCCGGATGACGTGGCAATTAAGTCGCACAAAACCAAAACGCCTGAATGCGTGAAGGTTAGCATCGACACTAGGTCGTGGGGAGAAAGCTGCGTGCTAAAAAAGCCATCCCGTTGTGGAGCCCACTCACTTCACCAAGGGTCCAACTCGGGGTGAAGCTGCACGTTGTTGTGAAAGACCTGCGTGGAATTTGAAGCGTGAAGGCGGCCCCAAAATACTTGGCAGTGGATGCATGTAGCAGCAGAACGGGCAATGCAGCGATGCATGGACACATCGATGGCGCCTCCTCTCCGATGTGTCGGGTGCTCGCGGATCGGTGACCCGAACACAAGGAAGAACATGTATGCATTTGCTCCTTGTCCCCTGATCTGCGAGCCGTAGAGATGTGTTTGCGTTCACATCCAATGAGCGAAATTAGCTCCGAGACTTTAGAGACGCGTTGCTCATCTGCATACGTCGAGGCTGGCACCAGCACTTGGTCGCTCCGAGGAAGCTCCGAGATCCATTTCGTGGCCACATCCGGAAACGTTACCGGATAACGTGACGTGGCAGCGCCCTGCGCGCATTTGAAAGCGCACTGCGCGCATCGAAGCGAGGGGTGGATTATCCGGAGACGTATCCGGATAGCCCAAGCTCGGTCTTGGCAGTTGTGGATCATGAGCTCCGAGGCCGCGCTCCTAAAGGACGTGACACGGGCGCTCGCGCAGCTACGCGACGTCGCTAGCGCCGAGCACATGGACAAAGATGCGATCGAGGGTAGCGTCTCGGTGCTCTTCCGGCGGACGTCGGCGTGCGTGGCGGCGTCGCGGTCGGCGGCTGAGCTCTGCTGCAGCGCGCTCTTCCAGCAGGCGTCGACCTCGGACGATGCCGCCGACGACACGAGCCTTCTCGCGCTGCTCCAAGACACGAAGCAGTCGACACAGGCCTTCTTCTACGTCCTCGACTACCTCAGCACGTTCCTCAAGAAATTCCATCTGGACGTGCGCGCGGCGATCGTGCCGTACTTGGCGCCTCTCGTGACGACGTGCCGGGTCCTCTTGACAGGCGCACTGCCCTCCAAGACACGCTGCGCCGCGTCGGATCTCGCCAAGTACATCATCAAGCACTACCCACGCAGCCTTGGCCCCGCCGAGTGCCAGCTCCACGCGCTGACGTCGCTGCTCTTGGCCGAGCTCAGCGCGACCAAGTGCACGCAGTCGGCCAAAGGCGCCTTTCTCGAGCTTCTCGGTGCGCTCTTGGCGCAGTTTGCAAGCGATATGCACACGTACGTTCCCACGCTGCGTCACTGGATCGAAGCCGCGCTGGAGAAGCAATTTACGAGCTCGTCGCCAGGTAATATCTCGTCTTCTCGTGCCTTTGGTGTCGACTGCGTTCTACCGCTTCGTGCTAGAAATGACGCTCATCAGTGGCTGCTTTGTGTGTTTAAACCAGCTTCTGCGCGTCGATCCCGTCATGACTGTGCACCAGCGCGACCAGCTCTTCACGTTGGCCTTTCCAATGCCGTGCTTGCATTGTTCACTGGGCGTTTTAGGTACATCCAGCGGACACTGGCGACGACGATGGCGGGGTCCCTCACACGCCTGACGTTTGTCAAGTCGTGCCTCACGCTGCTTCGGTTCCACGCGTCGAGCTTTGAGGCCAACTTGGCGGCCGATCCGTTCGCGCTCTACACGGGCCTGCGGTTTTGCTGTGCCCATAGTAACAAGACGGTGCGTGATACAAGTCTACTTTTGATCGGAGAACTGACTTGGAACCATCAGATTCGCAAGCCCGGCTACGACGCTCTCCCCAACGTCCTCGAGACGATCGCCCGGGCTCTAAGCGATGCCAGCACGACGCCCGAGCCACTTCGGAAGCGATATTTTCAGCGCTTCTTGAAGGACTTTCTTTCGGGCTTGAACGACGCGACGAGCTTGGACGCACCGTGCTTGGCGCTGACCGGGCTGGCGGCGTTCGCGCATATTCTGCGCCTCTTTCTGGACGAGAATGCTCAGCGCAAGATCCACACCCGGCTCCTCAAGTACGGCGAAGACGTCCTCGCACTCCGCGACTCGCTCGGCTCGAAATGGCTGCTCTTGTGCCAGTACACGCTCTGCTTTGGGCGGTTCGCGACCGAGGTGTCTCTTTGTACGATGGACAATATTGTCATACGCCATGTAGACCGAAACACTCGATGTCACGGTCGCGTCGTTTGCGACCGACTTGGGCTGTCGCGTGCTGGATTTGTACCCGCACGCGGCCGTGTATACAAAGTTCCGGGCCGAACTCGCGCTCCTCTCGCTCTTTACCGGGTTTCCGCAGAGCGTCTCGGCCGTCGTCCGCCACGGCATGCTGCTCGTCGTGTCGCATCAAGTCGTCGTCACCGAGACGGTATACAATACGACATGTCGATGCTCCTTGCAGACACATGTATTATTGTCTATCCTTTTGTAGACGCTGTTGTACCACCCTGAGACGGGCGCGCCAGACACGCGGCTGCTCTTCGTGTACGAAGCCCTCTGGAAGAATGTCGCCAAGAAAAACAACCATATCTTCGACGCGTCGATGCTGGCGCTTTTGTCGCTTCTTGAGCACTTGGACGTGCGCTATGAGACGTCGGCGACCGAGGACAACGTGAACAGCGAGACATCGTACCAGGTTGCAGCTTTGTATCACGTGTTTGATGACTCATAAATTGGGTGCACGTAGCCGATCGTGCCGCGCGACCACACGATTTTACTCAACTTGACCGAGTTTGCCGAGCGCTGGCTCGCCGAGGCCCAACTTGACCGAGTTTGCCGAGCGCTGGCTCGCCGAGGCACACGCGGCGGCGGCGTTCGCGTCCTGGGTGCCTCTCTATCTGCAGTGGATCGTCGATGTGGCCGGCGCGTCGCCGCTCGTCTCGGCCGTCTACCGGCTCGGGCGTCTTTGCGGCCTCGCCATCACGGCACTTGGGTCTAGCACCGTGGCCGTCGCGAGCATCCGTGACGTCTACAGTCGATTCATCTCGGACCTGGTGGTCGCCCTGGAGCACTACCAGGACGAGCTCCTCCTCTCGGCATGCCTCTGCGTCCTCGCGACACCGATCGAGTGGGCCGACGACGCGCAAATCGTGCGCGCGCTACAAAAAGCGCTTGTGCTCGGATTGCAGCATGCGCCGACCGCTGCGATCGCCATGGACGTGCTCGAAACCTGGCAGGCGTCGCGGCGCCTCGAACACGCGTATCCGGCGCTGCTGCCGCTTCTCGGACCGTACTTGGAAGCCAATGGGCTGCCGCTCCAGCGCCGGCTCCTCCGCTGGCTTGGTTCGCTCGGTGGCCACGCGCGCTTTGTGCTACCGACGACAACTAAGTCGACCGCAGCGGCACCGCTGCTCGCGCCATTGGAGCTCTCGCTGGGCGTCTCGGCGCTGCAGCTGCGCGTCTCGCTCTCGAAGCTCTTGCAGCCGCTCATCGACCTCGCCCTGCATGCGATGGACCGTCCGACGAAAGCCGCGGCCGCCGAAGCACTACACGCGATGGCGCTTCTCCTCTGCGGGAAGACAGCGACCTTGCCACACACCAAGAGCCACCGTAGCGAGAAGACGGTCTTCTTTGGTCATTGGCAGCTGCTCTTGCCCGTCGTCGTGTCCCTCGCCTCGGACGCAGACAGCGTCATCCGCGCGCTCTTCTCGACCCTTCTCTTCCAGCTCGTGCGCTGGTTCAGCGGCGTCGCCGAGCTCTACCCGTTTGAAGTGCAGTCGTTTTTGAACGCGCTGTTTCGCGCGCTCACCAACGTTGACGGCGGCGGCCGTGAATTGGCCGCGCAGGCGATCGCGAGCTTTCTCAAGTACGCAGCCAAGCAGCCCGCGACGTCGCTCGTCTCGGCGAGCGCTCTCTTTGACCAGCTCTTCGCCCTCTGCGGCCACCCCGGCGTGACGCACCGGCTTGGCGCTGCGCTCGCGGTCGAGCATATGTACCGCGACTTTCGCGAAGATGACGCGCTCGTGCAGACGTTTGCCTTGCCGTGGACCAAGCACTTGCTGCTCGCGCTGAAGCGCCAAGACAACGGCCTTGACGCGACGCACGTGACGACGACGCCTCTCCTGCGCGCGATCGACCACTTGGAAAAGATCGTCGTGCGCAGCAGCACGCTGCTATCTGCGCCACGTAATGGCGACGCCGAGTGCGCCAGTCTCGCGCAGTTTGTGACGTGGCTGTTTCAGCAGAGTGCGAGCCCGCAAGCGGCATTCCGGGACCGCTGCCAACGCCTCTTTATGGTGCTCTCGCGCGCCAATGGCACTGGCTCTCGCGCGTGGCTACAGCAGTACCTGGACACGCATGCCGGCGTCGTCGATACGGTCGTTGCACCGACCGAGCTCATCGCTGCCGCCGATCCCGATGTCTGGTGCGACAATCTCGCGGCGCCGACCGAGGCCGTGGCGTGGCTCGCAGCACCGACGCTCAACAACCAAAGCCTCTTGCCCGATTCTGCGTGGGCAGCACCAAAGAAGAAGCGCCCGGCCGACGGCGACGAGAGCGTCGAGCAGCCAACTCGCCTCTGGGCAGCCGTCAAGCGGTTCGTCGACGATGCCGGCTATACGGGGTCGCCGGCCGCGCGGTCGCGCGCGTGGCGTGGCCTCTGCCGCCTCCTCGTGGTGCTCGTCGAGCACAAAGCTGTCGTGCCGACGCTAGCCGAGCAGTGGACTCGCACCAACTTGAGTGCGCGGGTCATGCATTTGCTCGTCTTGTCGCGCCTCGACCCAGCGGCCGTCGGCATGGAACCGCTCTCGCGTGATGCCGAATCCGTGTGGGCGGCCTTGAGCGCCGCGTTCTTGCGCGATCTGGCGTCGTCGATTGCGTTCCGGTCTGTCGTGAATCGGCTCCTCCATCACGACGAGACGTACGCCCGAGGCCGCGTCATGGCGATGGCGCCGTCGCTGGCCAACGGTGTCTGCGCACTCTACCAGCGGGTACCATTGTCCTCTACCGTATACATGAAAACCACGTTCATGGATTGCCCTCTAGTTGCACGCGCTGCGGTACTGGAGCGGTCTCGACGACGAAGCGTCGATTATCGCGGCCGAGCTCGGCGACCGTGCGCTAGCGTACTTTCTCCAGAGCCAACGGGAGCGGTCGCCCATGACGGACCACGTCGCGTTGCACGTTCTCGAGGTCGGTCGACAGCTGACATGAGCGCTTCTGTAATCCTCGGTGGTCGTAGACAGCGGTCGTTCTCGGGTGGGATCTTCCGGGGCACCTCTTGGGCGAGACGACGCAGCATCTAACCGCGCTGTCGCTCCCACGCCTGCAGCACCTCGTCGTCGCCCATGCGCCGCTCTGGCTGGCGCTCACACTACGCACCCTCGTTCATGTGCAGACGCATCCGTCCTCGTGCCGCTGCTGGACATGCTCTTGGCGGCTCGCGCGCCGACGAAAGCCGAAATTGCCGCGTTGGCGCCGAGTGTGGTGCCGTTCGCTGCCGCGTGCTTTGCAGCGTCCGATGGGACACTGCTCAGTGTGCTCGCGACGTTCCTATCCCGTCTCGATGGTCAGATTGCCGACGCATCGGCCGACTTGGCCGCCCGTGTGCACGCATCGCTGACGTCAACGTCGACACCCGCCCCGTTCAAAACCGGGGTCTTGCACCTCGTCCCGGGCCTGGCGCGCCACGATCGTGCGACGGCCACGACGATGGCGGACGCGCTGCATCACCTCGTGGTCCACGACCTCCCGCTCGTTTCGAGTGACGTGACCAAAGGCACGCTGGCCTACGACACTTACTCTGCACTCTTTTCTGCCGTCTTGTCGGCGTGCAGCGAGAGCCATCGCGTGGCGCTGCTGCCGCCGCTGTACCCAAGTTTGAAGGAAGGCAAATCGCACACGCTTTATGCCGATGTCCAACACGCCTTGGCTCACTTTGTCGCGTCGATTCCGCTCGACGATGTAAGCGCCACGAGCATGGACTCGCTGCATATCCTCTTTGACGGGAGCGTCGAAGAGAGCGTGCGCTGGCGGGTCTTCTTGGACGTCACGCGGCCGCTCTTGCGTCGGCTGCCGGCTCCGGACGCCTTTTTCGTGCGCACGTTCCAAGGAGCGAGCGTTGTAGCGACACTCATGCAGTCGCTCGACCGCCCCGAGACGTTTCTTCAGCGCGTCTCGCTGGGTCTTCTCGAGTGCTTGTACGACATGGTACCGCCCGAGCGTATTCGGTCGCACGTGAACGAGGCGTTCCTGCCAATCGGCACGAAGAATGGGAAGGGCAACGAGCTCACGATGCGGCTGTGCAAGGCGGCGTCGACCAAGATTGGGTCAACGGAGGTCGCCATCGCTGCGTACCGGTGTCTGCTCATGACGGTGCGCAAGACGCAGACGCAAGAGAAGTTTTACACTCAGCTGCTCTTCCCCGACACGATGTGGAGTACGATTCTCGCGGGCGCGGTGTTTGAGCTGACGACCGAGACGAACTGGAAGACCACGACGCGGCGAGAGGCGCTGACGACGACGCTGCAGCTCGGTGGCGCGTCGCTCTCGAGCCAGTTTCTGGAAGGCAGCAGTCTGAGCCAGACCCCCGAGACATCAGTCTCCGTGCCGACCGAAGCACCACCACCGATGGATGCCGACCTGGACCTCGAACACGATGTGGTCAACGCGCATCCGTGCATGCAGCCCCTTCTGCAGACGCTGGTGACGATCGAGACGCTGTTTCAAAGCACGTGGTCGTCGTCCGTCGCACCCGCCTGGATGGAGAAGCTTCGGACGCAGCTCCAGTTTTCTGATGCGCTGCCCGTTCGGACGTTCATTCTCAAGCTCGTGCTCAATCGACCCCGCCTCTTTGCACCGTACGCCGCGGCCTGGCTCGGTCCCATGACGGACGCGGCGATATCGCTGCCGCACACGGATCAGTTTCACTACCTCTTGCGCGACGTGTGCCATTTGCTGCTGAGTCCAGTGACCGACGACGCAACGCTGGGGCTATGGACGACCGCGGCGCGCGCGCATGCCTCCGACATGTCGTCTTTTGTGAACCACTTGGTGCGCGTCAGCGTGCATGCATCCGCGTGGATCTTACGCGACAACTTGTACCTGATCGAGACTGCGCTTCGGACGTGGTCGTGCTATGCTATCGATGTGCACACGATTCTCTCGTACTTGACGGACGAGACTGGCGAGACCAAGGCGGTGGCGGCCAAGCACACGACGGGCCTCCACCTGACGGCGATGCTCGTGTCGATCGGGTTTCTCGAAGCGGCGCCGAACATCCACTACCAAGCGGTGGTTCGAAGCGCCCACTTGTCGCTCGAAGATGCGCTTCTGACGCGCATCTCGGGGACCCACAAGGCGACGCCGGCGCTCGCTGCGGACGTGGCCGGACGACTGCTCCATGCGCTGCCGTCCATTGACTTGGAAGAGAAGGTCCAGCACCTGCTTGTACAGTGTTTTCAGAACGACGACAAGCCGAACCGGTGTCTCATGGTCCTCAAGCAGCTCTCGGCGCACGTACCGTCGCTCGTACTCGACGAGGCGTGGCTGCACCGGCTCCAGTCCATCCTGCCGCGCGTGTGGTCGATCGACGCGCTGGCCTGCGACGCGCTCGACATTCTCGTGCATGCACTGCAAAGTACCAAGCTCCACGCCAACGATGTGTTCTTCTTGCTTCGCCCGTCGCTGCCAAAAGTACTTGGGCACCGGTCGCCGCTCGTGACGCAGCGCGCGCTGGCCTTTCTCATCGGTCTCTGGCCCGACTTGCCGGACGAGAGTCGAGCCGTGGTCGTGCACAGCGCGGACGCGAGCGTGCTGCGCATGCACTTTGACGACGACGAGACGCGCCGTCAATGGTTTGAGTTTCTCATGTCGTCCGGCTACAGCCATGTCCATAGCGTCCAATCAATCCTCCTTCGCGGGCTCACGGATGCCAACGAGTGCATTCGGTCGGCGTGCGTCGGGTTTTGGGCGGCGCAGCTGCCATCTGGCCACGATCGCTTGCTGGCACTGGCGTCGGCGAAGTTTCAATGCGGCGACAACTGGGTGCGCTACGTGCCGACGCTGTGGCTGCAATCGATCGAGAACGGGGCCAATAAGCTCTTTGACGCGCCATTGAGTGCGTCGGTCGTGTTTGAGCCCATGCGCATTGACACGGCGTGGGCCGCGCGGACCCAAGGAAGCCTCACGCCGCTCTTCTCCCAGGACGCGCTTACTCTCCAAAGCCAACCGGTTCTGGAGCAGCAAGCACGCCTGGTCAAGGCGACGCAAGAGCGAGCGTGGTCTCAGACGCAGTCGCAGCAGTACGTGCCGTCCACCGGTACATCTTTTTTTGTTGTAGCGTGACGAGGTCTCTTATTCGATGGCGATTAGCGTACGCGGTTACCCACGGTAGCGTGACCAAGCGCTTCTCAGCGGCGGCACGAGCCTCGTCCGACTCGGCGCTCTCGACGTCGGTCAAGGACAAGCTCTTCTTTACGCTCCACGCCAGCCGCATCAAGCAATTTGCCTCGGCGCAAAAGCGCGCTCAAGTCCACCAAGGTGCTGACGTTCCCCTGTACCGAAGCTACCGCGCGGGCGAGCTGCCCGACATTGAAATTGCGCGGTCGGACGTTCTTCGACCCCTTCTCGCAGTTGCAGAGCTCCATGCCCAGACGGCGACGCTGCTGCTGTGTGCGCTGCTGACAGCGTTTCTTGAGCACATGCCGGCGACGTACGCGACCGACTTGGCCACCCATTTGACGGGTCTTTTGGCCGCCTCGCCCGACAAGGCGGTGCTTGTCGCGAGCGTCCAAGAGTGCCTCTTGACGCTGGTCGCGGGTGGCGGGATCGATCCCACGATCGTTGGTGCCGCCAGCGTCGCCTCTCTCAACGTCGTGACGGGCCAGCTCCTTCTGGAAGAGCTCGTGCTGCAGTCGCCGACGCCGTCGGCGTGGACGGAGCTCCAGCATGTGCTCCAAGTAGTCGAGAACGAACCGCTGCGCATGGCCGTGGCGTCGGTGCTCAATGCACAGCTGCCGGAAGCCACAAAGGCCCTCGAGGCTCACTTGAAAGGGACGTTCTCGGCGCGATCAAGCTCTACGACGAGGCCGAAGCCAAGCTCCAAGCCAATGTCGCGTCGTGCTCGCCCATGGAGCGGCAACGCTGGGCGACGGAGCGCATGAGCTGCATTGCGCAACTCAACAAGTGGGACGCGCTCACGTCCGAGCTCGTTCTGGATGATGTGTGGTCGCTGCCCGAACCGTTCCGCGGCCAGCAAGTGCGTCATCTCGTCATGGCATATGGCGCGACGGACCAAGCCGAGACGCTACTGACGCACATGACGCCGGAGCGCGTCTCGGACGTCACGCGAACGTGTCCGGAGCTCTTTGGCTTTTTACAGCTGCAGGGCCCACGACCACAGGACGCGATGGCGACCGTCGAGCACTTCTTCGCCGAGTGCGTGGCGCAGTGGACGAGCTTGCCGACGTGTTACCGCCTGCGCCAGTTGCAACGACTGCCGCTCATCGTGCATCTCGAGTCCCTCTTGTGCGTGCACGCAGCGAAGGACATTGCTCCGTGCTTGAACCAGTGGGCCGCCGTGACGCCGCGGCTCCAAGACGATGCGCTCTCCGTGTGGTCGGCGTACTACTGGAGTCGCACGCTCGGGTACGAGCGGTTGACCGACTTGGGCGGCGAGTGGGGCGGGCTTCCCGACTTGACCCATGCGATTGCGACCCTTCGCGTGCAGGTAAAACCGGTTCCGACGCCTACAAGGCCAATGAATACGACATAGGACATGCTCACGTATGCGCACGCGGCGGTCTCGAGCAACGTGCTGGCACTCGCGTCGCGGCTCCTCAGCGACTACCGGCAGACGTGCACGAGCGCGCAGCTGCCCAAGCTGAGCGTCTACATGGTGCAGGTGTACGTCGCGCAGGTCTCCAAGCTCGCCACGCGCACGTTGCAGCAGTCGCTACTGCAGCCACCGACTGCCCGCGCGAAAGGCCTGGCCCAAGTCGCGCAGTACTATGTCTCGATGCTGCGGCTGTTTGAGAACGACGAAGTCGCCGCGCTCCTACCAACAATGCCCATTGATGTGCAGCGGGACGTCCGAGGTCTCCACGTGCACGCACTCGCGTCCGCGTCGAGCTTCCACCAGCAGCATGCTGATGCAGCCCTCGGCCGGCAGTGGGCGCTGGACGCCCTTGAGCGCTTTGACGCGGACCAGCTCCCCGGCGCGCTCTCGTCCATGCACGGCCCCTTCCTCTCGTTTCTGGACAAGTGGGTCGAACATGCGCCTACGGACCTTCGCCTCGGTCGGTCGTTTGTGACAAGTGTGCTCCACGGCATGGCGATGGCCGACGAGATGAGTGCCAAGTATCTTCCCCGCGTCCTCGATCTCGTCAAAGCCCGAGGCGAGTTGCTGCCGCTTGTCACCGAGAAGATGGCGCACGTTCCAATGTGGACGTGTCTGCACTGGTCGGCGCAGATCGTTGCGCTTCTACAGACGGACCCGACGCCGTTCAACGAGTTGATTCGAAGCCTCCTCGAAAAGGTACCGTGCCGATCGTCTCGAACGCCACGCACACTCTACCTAGTTGGCCACCGAGTACCCGCGCGCGCTCTACTTTGACTTTGCCCTCACGTCCGAGTCGATGGCGCTGGGCCCTCGCTTTGATACTCTGCGCGCGCTGCTCAAGGATGCGTCCATGGATCAGTTTGTGGCGGCGCTGAACGGGTGCGAGGCAACGATATCGTCCATGTGGAGGCTACAGCGAATGTAGGTTGCACCACCCCGAGATTCGGTTCAAGGAAGGTGTGCGGCAATTGCTGGACGCGATCGAGACGCAGCCACCGGCGGTGGTGACGACGCTGGCGAAAGCACTGGTTGCCAACGTGCTGGACGGGAACGGCGACGTCCTTGGGCACTCGAACGTCGGCGCCTACAACCGGTCGTGGGCCAAGACGCACCGCAAGAGTGTCGAGGCCTTTCTGGCCAAACCCACAAAAGCGTCGCTGACGCAAGCGCGGGCGTGGATCGCAAGCAACTTTCAAGTCATACCTGGCAAGTACGGCATTGACCGCCAGTGGAAAGCCAAGGTTGCCGACTTTTCCGAGTGGCTCAGCCGCTTGGACCCGACCAAGACGCGCCTTGAGCTCCCGGGCCAGTACACGTCCCGTAGGCGTTCTCAACCGCGTTCTCGAACGCTGAAATATGTACTACTATGGTCTAGGCTGGGCCAAGCCCGAGCCGACGGCGCATGCGACCATTTTGAGCTGCGACCCGCAGCTACTCGTGCTCGCGTCCAAGCAGCTGCCCAAGCGCATCACGTTCCACGCGAGCAACGGCGCGTCGTACCAGTTTCTCGTCAAGGTCGACTGATGGCGCTCGCCTCCTTTCACATTTCACGGTACTACTGTCTGTAGGGCGGCGAAGACTTGCGGCTGGACCAGCGCATTGAGCAGCTGTTTGAGGTCATGAGCACCATCTTGCAGTCGCACCCGTCGTGCCAGCGCCGAAACGACTTGGCGATCCGAACCTACAAGGTGTACCCCGATGGCATTTCCGAGTCTGATGCGTACCCAGGTCGTGCCCATGACGACGCGCATCGGGCTCGTCGAGTGGCTCGGCAACACGACAACGCTCAAGACGAGATGCAGCTGGCATCCAGCGCCAAGCGCGCCACGAGCTTCCACCTCCTCAGCTCTCCGTCGGGCGAAAAGTACGAGGCCTTTTGGACCAAGCAGCAGAAAAGCAAGCTTCCGTACGGCCACAAGATTGGCGCGGCGTCCCAAGACGACGTCGTCCCAGCGTTTGAAGCTGCGCAAGCCCTCTTGCCACCGAGCCTCTTTCGCCGGCGACTGCTTCGGATGGCGTCGTCGCCCGATGCGTTCTTTACACTGCGCAGCACGTTTCAAGGAACGCTCGCGGCCTTCAACGGTGCCTCGTACATCCTCGGCATTGGCGACCGGCACTTGGACAATTTTTTGCTCGACACGACCAACGGAAGCGTGATTGGCATCGATTTTGGCATCAGCTTTGGCGCCGGCGCGAGCTTGCTGCCCGTGCCCGAGCTGATACCGTTCCGCTTCACGCGCCAAATGGAAGGGGTGAGCGCACCGTACGACGGTCGCCACCTCTTGCAGATGGACCTCGCCGTCGTCCTGGAGGCGTTGCGCGAGAACCAGTCGCACATCGACAGCGTCATGAACGTCTTCTTGCACGAGCCGCTCCTCGAGTGGCAAGCGATGCCGAAGAAGACGCAGAAGAAGGAGCGCAAGGCGGCGGCGGCACCACAGGAAGAGGAGGCGGTCAACTTGGCCACGACCAAGATGCGCTTGGCCCGCGACAAGCTGCTGGGAAAGCCGCCGCGCGCGATCGTTGCCGACGAAGTTCGGCTCAACCCGCATGTGGCACCGGTGCGCGCAGCGTTCGAGAAGCTCTTGGCGTGTGAGAATCCGCACGCGCTCTTGTCGCCGCTCGACCAGGCGCAGGCACTCATCGAGCTCGCGACCGACCCCAACATCCTCGGCCGCACGTTCCATGGCTGGAGTCCGTGGGCCTAGTCCAGCTCGTCACCATGCAGATACTAAAGTAGTTGATTCTTTAGCAGCACGACGGACAACTTCTCTTGCGCGATGGCGTCGCACCGGCTAAATGCACCACCGAGAAATTCGAACCGTGCGCAATCATCAAAGGCATCGTGGATTGGTGGATCTAAAAAATGACCCGCCAATGGGATGTGGCGGATCGGGCAACAAGCGGCGATGTCACCAACCACGTTGGCGTGCTGGCTACTACCCCTTTGCTGCGTTGGCAAAGGATGGATGGATACAGGTGGCTGAACATGGGACTGTCTGTACTTGGTGTTAGTGACGGCTAATGAAGGCTACCGCGGCAGAGGGGGCACGAGTGGTCCTTGGCGAGCCACGGCAGGACGCAGTCGCAGTGAAAGACGTGGCCGCACGGCAGCGTGACCGGAGCCGCAAGTCCAACGCCATCCATATCGAGCTCGCTCAGGCAAATGGAGCAGTCGCCGTCGTCTAAAAAGACGGGCGCCACGGCGTCGAGAGCGACGAGGTGCGCGGTTCCTGCTGCAGCAGAAGCAGTAGCGCGGTCGCCTTCTTGCGCAGCTCGTCCTTTTGCAGCGGTGGTATTTCCAGAAACGCGTCGAGGAGCTCGAGGAGCTCGGTGCAGCGACTGTGCACGCGCAAGTCGGCGTTCGACTCAAAGACGACCGTATGGAGGTACAAGGACGTGCGCACCTCGAGGCAGCCGTAGAGAAAGAGCTTGAGCTTGTGCTTGCGCTCGCCGACAATGCGCTTGGCGTCAAAGAGGCTCTTTTTCGGAAAGTCCAACTCGAGCACCGGCGCGACGTGGATGGCCACGTTGGGTGGCACGCGCTCCATGGCCCGCAGCAACGTCGCCTTGAAGCGGTGGCACTCCGAGTACCGGCGGTCAATCGCCCAGCGCGCGTTCGGCGACGCCACAATCGTGTACGTGTAGTTGGTGTAGGCCGACCCGCCGCGCAGCCGGACGCGTGACGCCTGCGCCGTGAGCGCAACGTGCTTGAGCGTCTCGTGCTCGAGGTCGCGGAGCCGGCCAAACCAGCCGTGGCGCGGATCCCGAGCCATCTTGGTCGCGACGCAGAAGATGATCAACTGCCGCCAATCAACGTGCTAAAAATATGCACCCGCCCATATATACCTGGGGTTTCGTATCGGTCCGGATCAGATAGTCGATGCTCGGCGTACAAGGAGGAAACCACTCGAAGCAACTGCGACCCGGCGCCGCTCCCCGCTTCTGCCGACTGGCGCAGAGAAGACCAGGAGCTCGATAAAATGCACAATGAAATCGCGCCTGCGACCGCTGTCCATGGCGACGGCTCATCAGCGTCGGTGGGACGGATGCAATGATGCGTTTCGAGTTGAAGTTGGGTCGCAGAACACACGAGCAGGAGAAGCCATAGCTACTTGCAAGGCAGCGCTTCAAGCCGGTGTCCGTGCTCCTGTTGTAGTAGAGTTCAATGCTCGGCAAGTGGTGAGAGCCATCTGGATTCATGTCCGATCAAGCAAAGCCCTACCAAGGGACTCGGTCATATCCGATATCCGATCGACAAGCAGACGCGTTCACGTGCGACTGCGCGGTATTGCTATCGTCAACGCCTGCATTTGTTGAGCCACGCGCCAAAGAACTAGAGACGATCGACCCATCCTCTCAAAGCTTCTCGTGCTTGAAGTTGAAGCCGTCGGTTCGCTTCCACACGAAACGGCGCACCGCCACACGACGGCATGTTTAGCGTACCATCAAGGTCGCGACCCGAGATCGCGCGATCGCTCGCTCGTGCCACCTGTACGTGACTGCACGCTTTCGAGGCGTGGGCGTCCACGTGGCAGAAAACAGAGTTTGGACCACGGCTTTTTACCGCCACTTGCGTGATGGCCGTGGACCATGCAGAGACGATAAAGTCCATTCGATTGCAAGACGGAGCGGTTGCCTCTCTCCTCGACCAAATGAACTTGCACGACAACGACGTCATCGACAAAGAAGCAAGGAGGTTGTTGACACGCATCGGTTTCGTGTGGTGTACAAAGTGCGATCGACTCGGTAAAGTGCGCTTTGCCCAATAAATAAACTGGCATGGCAGACAGGCCAGACGACGACGCGTATGAGCTCGAGGCCGCGCTGATGGACATGGACCAGAACGAGGTCGCGTACCTTGGCGTACCACTTGTGCACGTGACGCTTCGGACGCTGCGGCAGCGCGACGAGACCACGTTTGTGCTGCAGTACCGCGAGTCGCACGAGATGCGCCATGATGTCATTGGGATCGTGCGCGACGCCGCGGAGACGCGCCGCCGCGGCCGCCTCGAGAGACGCAGCAGCAACGTCTTTGGCGGTCTCTTTACGTCGCTTGCGCGCGTGGAGAGAAACCCGTATGCGCAGCATGCCGACGAGATGTTTTTGGAGCTCATCTCGGCGCCGTCAACGCCGCCGCGCCCAACGACGCCACCGCGCGCCCGGTTGTTTGATGCAGTACCAAAGACGAGCAAGGTGCGGCAGCACTTTCAGCAGCTCTTCCAGACACTGCCGGGCCAGCGCGCCGCGAGTCTTCTGGTCAAGCCCGTCCAGCACTCGTTGTGCAGCGTGCTCTTTGAGTTTGCCGAGATTTTCCATACCTTGTACGCATCGGCGAGGTCGCGCGAGGATGCTGCGCACGCCGCGCTTGACGTGCGCGAGTTTGGCGGCGTATTGCTGCAAGTGCTAAGCTTCAAGTACCCGCCGCTCCAGCACGATGCCTCGCTTTTGGAGGTCGCGGCCGAGAGTGTCGAGGACGCACTGTTTCTGCACTTGCAGCCAACACTCCACAATGTGTTTGCACAGGTCTACGGCGCGGACGACGAAGCGTGGAGCACCAAGCTCGCGCACTTGAAAGCGTTGCCACTCGACGCGTACGACATGCCACATCGGTTTCAATCTCCTTGCTACGACGACGCGATCACGGTGCTCTCTGCGCTCGGGAATGCGCGAACACCAAGTGCGAAAGTCCGCTGCGTCGCTGCGACTTGCACGAGCATTGACCGCTGCATCAAACGCCATTATGCCTCCGACCCCAGCATGGCAGTGGATCGGCTCAACATGTACGACGCTGCTTCTCCTCGTCTTTTGTCTGAACAAACGCTACTGATGGTAGCTCGGCCGATGACTTGCCCTCGGTGCTGGCCTATGTGGTGGCACAGGCTGTCGCGACACACGGCCACCTCGCGTCCTACGTTGCCCTTATGGACGCCTTCTTGCCTCCGCGACTGGAAGCTGGCGAAGAAGGTTATAGCCTTGCGATGCTCCACGCCGCCTTGACGCACCTTGAGAGTATCGAATAGCTACCTCCAGTGCAAAGATAAACAAGTACGAGATTGTCGTCTCTCATGTGACAGCCGTGTCGACGGCTCATCCGTCGGTGCAATCTGGGCACCCAAATGCAATATTTTAAGCATAGTTCTCTTGGTTTAGCAAGCTTGCTCCATCTGGACCCAGGAAATGAAAAAAAGTGTACTCTGGCGAATAGAGAGTCCAGCCGCGATCGGCGACCTACCGAACGTCGCACCAAGCGCTGGTGTTGTGAGCACCTGCTCGAAGGGTTTTAAGAATTAAGAATAAAATCTGTCAATCGACCAAGATTGTCCAGTTGACCAAAAAAGATGGTACCATACCACTCTGGTCACGACTTGCCGGACAGTAATGGAGGCGAACTAGAGTACTAACTCTTTCTTGACCCTTTGCCTACGCACGACTTGCTCGGTCCGGATGTAATCCGACGAGCTTTTCCTCGTCATCTCGCTCCTCCTGGCGCATGACGATCGGCTCCCACTGGAGCTGCTTGAATAGGTGCCACAAAGCGATAGCGTAGGGCATCTTTCTTGGCCCGTCGGCGCATGCATCCGGCTCCAAATGTTATAGTGCGGTTAGTTCAAACGCGATGCTTGCTGGATACGTAGGGGTAGGTGTTCGAATCGAGGGTTAGGGTAAAAACGACATTGCGATTCTTTGTTCCTCAACGTGTTCGTCCTCCGTGTACCCGCGTGGGTAGTTACGGATATATCCAACCATGGCACGGACCGTATACGCTTCTGGAACTCTGGAATGGATGAATGCACGCGACCTGGGTGTGAATGTCGTGGAGGTGGGGTGCTTTTACCGACTTTACACCCTTTCCGAGTACAAAGGGTCTGTCGACAGTAGTTTTTCCACTAATATAGTGGTATTTTGGAAAGCATTTTCACTTGTTCATCGACATCCGAACCATGTGCATGACCTCGTTCTTCGTTGTACGCGTCACGACGGTTGCCTTGACTGTCGGGCTCGCCTACATGATCTACAATTCCGGCACCGCACCTGGCGAGGACGCCACCGCAACATCATTGATCACCGATGAACAACCTGCCCTCGACACCGAGACGCCGGAGCTCAACGCTTCTGCCATCTTGGAGCTTCTTCGTGACACACAAGAGCGCCAGCTGAACGAGGTGCAGTTGTCTCTTGACGCATCCGCGCAAGCCACAACCAATTTGCAACAACGGCTCGATGCCTCCAATACGGCCGTAGCGGCATTGGAGGCCACGGTCCGTGCTTTGCGGAACGAGCGAGACGCGATGGCAGCAGACCACCGCCGCACGATCGAGACACTTGGTATCGAGCACCAGCGCCAGCTCGCATCAGCGCAAAGCCATCTCAACGACTGCAAACAGGAGGTTACAGCTCTGCGAGACCAGCTCGATGCCTCGATCGCCTCCCAGGCTGCCACGCAAGCATCGCTCGATGACGCTATCCAGCAGCATGAGACGTCAAGCAACCAGCAAGCAGCTACGTCATCCGCACCTTGCTGCTGGAGTAAGATGCAGTGAATGCAATGATCGATACCTTGAGAGATGACGTGGCTACGATCACCGACGAGTGGCACCGCGCCGTCTCGAGCCGCCTCTTTGAGTGTCCACGCTGCGGAGGTCTGGACGCCACGCCCTTGATATGTCGCCAGACCCGGATATCGAGGAAAAGGCGCGGTGGCCGTGCCTGAACGCGCTGCCGTTGTCCGCCATCATCGCAGTCCCACCGCAGCTGGCACCGATTCTCGAGACACCCGAGGTCGACAATGACGACGATGTTGCTGGCCCACACCGGCGACGACAGCTGAGCAAAGCTGGTCTCTGGTCGATCAAGTTCAAATCGAAGCGCAAGCTGCCACCAGTCGCCCTGCCAGTCACCCATGACTTGGTACCTCCGTAATCACGACTCGACTTTATTCGCATGCTGCGTTTTGACAGAGTACCTTGAGCAATCGAGACCCTGATCAAGACCAAGTTGTGGTTTTTCGTCTGTTCTAATAACGTTAGCGCAGACAATATGTCAATGGCTGGACATTTAGACGATCGCTCCATACAAGATCCCGCAATGTGCTTCCTCTAAACAGCTCTAGATGGTTTGACTGCTTCTGGTGCATGAAGATCTGGGAGAGACAGGGACCTGAGACGACACACGTCCGGGTGAATGGCAATTCAGTTTGCAGAATGCTGGTCTTTAAAATCGAAATACAACGGCGTTGGCGTCGCTTGCATACAAAGAGCAAGATGTCAATGACAATGGTGTAAAATAATATCGAGGGCGACCGTTGCTTACGCCCGCGGATGCCTCGGATTGGCCAAAAAGAGCGGTCCGGCGATCGAGGATTGGTTGAAAAGGACGTTGGGAAGATCGTAGACGTTGAGCAATTTTTTGCATCGCGGCGAATATTTATTTTATTTTATTCGCCGAATTTAGCCACCATTTCTCGCTCGACGCTCCCGACCGAGGCCAGCGGCCGGACCATGACGACCATCTTCGACGGCTACGACGAGGAGTACAAGAGCCTCGCGCAGTCCATCTCGATCAAGATCAGCGAGATCTCTTCCTACGAAGATGCGCCCGGTA
Organism: Saprolegnia parasitica CBS 223.65; assembly: GCF_000151545.1. Lineage (NCBI taxonomy): Eukaryota > Oomycota > Saprolegniomycetes > Saprolegniales > Saprolegniaceae > Saprolegnia > Saprolegnia parasitica. Next base: position 52,433 of record NW_012156472.1, on the reverse strand, counting down.
CGCAGGCCATGGCTAGCGTCCTCCTCATGCTCATGCGCTACGTAGACAAGAAGCGGACCGCGATCACGCACGTAGGCGACTTAATCACGCAGGCCACGCAGCTCGTACGCACGCACAAGCGACTACTGCGAGGCTCATGCAATAGCTGCGTAGATCCAGCAAATGGACCTTGAAGTGCGCAGCCTCGACGCGGCCACGAAGCGCGAGCTCTCCAAGAAGGTCGACCAGTACAAGAAGAGCCTCAAGTCGCTCTCGGACGATCTCAAGCGCATTCGTGAAAAGGAGGAGGAGAACGGGCTCTTTGGCTCAGCCGAAGCCCGCGCACGCATGCAAGGCGCCACGCAAAAGTACGTGGACGTCCGTCCCGCCACGTGCATCACGCATGCTCCTTTAGGCTCAAGCAGACGGGCGATCGCATCTCGGCCGCGCACCAAACCGTGCTCGAGACGGAGGAAACAGGTACACGCTCGCATCTCACGAGCGTCATCAAGAGCTCATATACCGCGCTGCCTAGCCATTGGCATTCAGGAAGAGCTCAGTCGGAACCGAGAAAAGATCGAAGCGACGCACCACAAGGTCAAGTCGGTCAACGACATGGCACGCGCGGGTGGCCGCATCCTCAATCGCATGTCGGCGCGGGACAAGCGGCAGAAGCTCATCTTGTACGGCGTCATGGGCTTTATGATCCTCGCGATCCTCATTGTGCTCTTCTCGACGATCTTTGGTCGACGTCGCTAGCGACAATCGTCGTCGTCGAGGCTTTCGTACAGATTATCAAGCAGTGTTTCTTATTTTTAAACCGCAAAGCGCTCGTTTTGCTCGTGCGAGTGGCGCAGCACCTTGTCCTCGTTGCGCGGAACCGGGTTCGCATGGCGAAGGTCCACCCGGCGCACTTGCTTCTTCTGGACTTGGGCGTGGCGCGAGATGGCGGCGTACCCCTCCCGGCGCGTCTTGAGCGAGTGCGCGACGACTGCAATCATCGACAAGAGACACGCTGCGACGACGAGCACATGCAGAAAGAGCTGCCCAAACGGCACCGCATGCGACTCGGACGCGTCTTGCACGGGCAGAAAATCAGGCAGCGGGCGCAGCTCTGGCTTGCCACCTTGCTTGTCAGAATCTACCGACATATCCATTGCTGGTAAATGGTGTCTATGGTTGTTACGCACCAAACACTTGAAGACTATCGACAAGGGTCCAGCGCTGGGTGGCGTTGGCCTGCGAGAGCAGTAGCTGGTACTTGGCCACTTGACCAACGTCAAAGTCGCAGGCATGGCTATATACGCGCTGCATGAGCCACCCTCGATAGAGATGACTATCGTACGCGTCCTGCGGCCGAGTTGTTTTCTTGTCGTCATGGTCAGGCGTCGCGAGGCAAGGGGCGACTTGCACTTGCAGCTCCAAGAGATGACTCTCGTAGTCGCCGGCCACGGGCTTGTCGATGGCCGACACGATGAGCATTGGCAGCACGGGTGACGCTGTGTTGATCATATGGTTGAGCTGGTCAACGCCATAGCGTGTGGCGTCCGCAAGCCATGCGCAGCTCGCCGGCGTCGAGGCCAAGAGCTGGCCCATGCACGGCGAGAGGTCGGTGGCGTGCGTGGCCGTCGCGAAGGCCACGACTGCCGGGCTGCCAAGGAGGCTGGCGGCAGAGGCAGCTATGGGCGCTAGCGCAAGACCGAGGGCGACGCGCATGCTGTCGGCAGAACGAGATGTGCCAAAGCTTCGGCCAGATCTTTCGAGCTCGAGTGTTCGAAACGGTGCCGATTGGCTCTGTATCCGGATATGAAATCCTTAATAGTGTATTGGTATTGATGTCGATATGAATAGTGTCATACTAGTATCTAGCAGAAGACGAGCCCTTACGCTGCAGAGCTCAAAGTACACCATCGACACGACACAAGACCATGAACACATCTAGTCAACGCGCAGACAACCGGTTGTAGTGCAAAAGAGCTCGCTGGATCCGATACACGCGGTCTTTACCCGACATCACACTATTTAGGGCATATATACTGTCGGAAACAGTGCTCGAGGCGACATGCATGTCCGGATACTCTGGACAAGCATATGTGTGTTTTACGTGCGAAACTAGTTTCTCACTACTGCCGAACAATGCTTGCCACCAAGCTGCTGCGGTGTTGCACGTGCACGAGGGCTCCCATGAGTAGCTTCAAGGTAGATCATAATGGATGAGCCATCTACACGCATATTATGGTACTTGCAGGGGAGCTGCGTTAACCCAAGCGAATGCGAGGCGCTTTGTTATTTTCACGTGAAAATATATTTGTCCTCGGTGATATTCACGACCCGTGAAAAAGGTGGGACACGTAGGACACACAATCTTGTTGGAGCGTCGGTCATGGCCAGCACGACGACGACCTCGCCGCTCCGGCGCGAGGCCGAAGACCGCGTGCGCCTTCGCCGCGAGGAGCTCAAGAAGCTCTGCGTCGTGCAGGACGTCAAGAACCACGTGTCGCTCGACAAGTACTTTCAGCGCGCCCACGTCATGTACCGCCAGTGCCAGCTCTACGCGATCCAGCACGACTACGACCACGCGTACGCCGACGCCTTGCGCTCTAAACGCTCATATGCATGTCAATGCTGCGTAGGTACATCTACCTCTGGCTCATGGTCCTGTACGTTGCGCCTTGTGCCTGCTTGCACGCGTCAAGCGCCGTCTGCTTCTGTAGGCTCTTCCAGTACCGCATCCCGCAGCATCGCGAGTACCACCAGGCCAAGTACGCGGCCGAGAAAGCCCGATTGAACGACGTACCGCGCGTTGGCATCGTCGTCCCGAGAGCTCATCCGCCGCTGCGCGTAGAAGTGCAAGCAGGCGATGCAACTCCTCGACCAGATCCTCGATGGCATGCTCCGGGAGGAGCTCGACCAGCTGCAACAGCACCACGAAGACGAGTACTTTATCCTCCAACACGGAGAAGACAATGAAGAAGTTCAAGCAGCAGCATCGTCGGTATCGTATCCCACGTCGTCGTCGGCTGCCGCCAAGGACCCCGCCGGCCTCTCGCTCGAAGCGCGGCTCCAAGCGCTGCGGATGCTCGCGCCTCAAACACCACCGCCGCAGCCAAAGCCGACCAGTGCGAGACTGGACAGCCATGCGCGTGCCAAGGCCATGGACGCTCTCAAGATGCCGAGTCGCGCCACGTTGCCGCCACCGGAAATGACGCCATCGACAAGATACCCCTCAACGTCGTCGACAGTCGCTGCGAGGGCAAAGCCTGCCTCGGATTCCATGTCGTCTCGGCGCCAATCGCTCGAGAACCGAACGCTCTCGCTGCAGTACGTAGCGCAACGCTCACTGAATAATTGTCATCTCATTCGAGTAGAAATGAAGTGCGCGAGCTCTCGATTCCCGCCAACTTGATCCAAGATTTTATTCGGATCGCCGACCCCAATACCCGCAAGCCGCCGTACGGTATCGAGACGTGCGGCATCCTCACAGGCACGCTCGTACGTTCATGCATCGGACGACTCTGCGCTGACGCGTGCTGTCTCTAGACTGGCTGCAAGCTCGCGATCTCGACGCTCATCATTCCAAAGCAAACGGTGCTGTCCCTTGCAAACTTGTCGTCGTGACGAGACATGATCCTGGTAATGATGATGATGACGATAATGGTAGGGCTCGTCCGACATGTGCACCATGACGCACGAAGAAGAGCTCTTCGAGTACTGCATTGCCAACGACCTCCTCACGCTTGGCTGGATCCACGTACGACGATGCGAGCGAGTCTTTGCGTTGATTCTCTTCGGCCGAGTAGACACATCCGTCGCAGACGTGCTTTCTCTCGTCCGTGGACATCCACACGCAGTGCGGGTTCCAGTCGATGCTGGCCGAGGTCAGCGCCACGCAGGCCGCTCGTCCGCTCACTCGTTTACTTAGGCCATTGCGATCGTCGTCGCGCCCCGGGACGCGCAAAAGAGGTGGGTCGAATGCGTTGATCAGGAGGAGCTCATGGACGCGTAGCATTGGCGTCTTCCGGCTCACGTCGCCCCATGGCATGGAGCTCATCCAAAACTGCAGTCTCTCGGGCTTCCACGAGCACCCGAGCAACCTCGAGATCTACTCGGACGCGTTGCAGATCGTGTGGTCCCATGCGGCGCACGCCCGCGTCGTCGACATGCGATATTAATCGTGATATCGTCTTCATCTTACGAGCTGCATCGCGCAACTACTGCTTCTTGAACTTGCCGACAGCGGGCACCGTCTCCTTGCTACTTGCAGCGGCGTCTTCGCGGAAGGCCTCAAGGATATAGACAAAGATAACGACGTTGACCATGCCAATGGCCCCAAAGCCGCTAGCACCAACATGCATCAGTCACACTCGAGATACGCTTGCACTACCTCCACATGGTGCGGTTCTCCCAGCCTACATGCACATGCCTCAATCCTTCTGTCGGTTGTGAGATGGAATGTATTACCCGCGAGGAGTGTGTCGTGCAGGACATAGTAGGTCGCAATGGGCACGAGGAACATGAGCACCGTGAAGAGCGCGAGCTTCATGATGACGGCGCGGTTGTGCGCCTGGTTCCTACGTCCGCGAGCGCGCTAGCACGAGGGGCGACGGCGACGACGTACGCTGCGCTTCGGGCTGCCAACGCTGGGGCCATGTCGCCACTTGGATTTTCGCCGCTTTTGATTGGTCCGTGCTGGAATTCTCATGTGGGCATTTTATTACTGGAGGTTTGTAGGACGAGGACGCGATTTCGTGTATTTTATGACCAAAGGTCGCAATCACCTTGGAGCTGGAGAGACCACGCATGGCGGAGACGGTGACGCGCGAGGCCGCGCGCCGGCAGACGCTGCGGCGCCGGTCGTCGTCCAAGCTCGTCCCGCGACGGCTCTCGTTCCCGGCGCCGACGCCGAGCCAGAAGAAGGCGCGACGGCGCGAAAGCAAAGTGTTTGAGTTTGAGGCGAACGCCAAGGTCGAGGACAAGGTCGCGTTGACGCCCATGGAGCCGCTCGCCGTCCCCATGAGCCCCAACGTCTTCGGGCCCATGAGTCCGCCACGCGTGGACGCTTTTCGGCTGGATGTCGTGGACGAGCATGCGTCGCAGTCGACCATGTTGCCCTCGATCTCCGAGGTGCCACAGGATGAAGACATGAGCTTTTCACAGGCGAGTCCGCGCCCGCGGCGACGCACCGTCAAGACGCCCAAGGACCGCAAGGTCTCCCTTCCGCCAAGCGACGACGACGACGATACTGCGCAGCTGCTGGCCGAGAACCCACCGCCCGTGTGGTCGGGCGCCGAGTCGTCGTCCGACGAGCACGACGCCTACGATGACGACGCACCTTTGTCACAGAGCTTCAAGAACGAAGACGACATGCGGCGCCTTAGCCAACGGCTCCGCAACCAGCTCGCCAGCGACGACGAAGACCACGGCGACGACGAGACGTTGCCGCAGCTCTCCCAGAGCGAGATTCGGTGCGCCATGGACTGACTGGTCATTGTGCCTCCTCATGCCTCCACGCTAGCTCCATGAAGATTCGGCTGACGCGCGAAGCCAACCGACATTTTGGGTACCGCGAGTACTCGGGGCGCATGGAGCTTCCGTCCCAGTACGCGGTGTACGCGTCGGCATCACCCACTGCGCCAGCGCCGCCGCCACGCAGCTCGTACGTCCGCATCGGCGACACGACCAACCGCTCGTAGGCCTCATCCGCCCTTATGCGTGTCCTCCTCTTATCGCCTCTTTAGACCGCCCTTTACGCCCGACGAACTCAAGTATCTCATCGACATGGCGCTCGAGTATGGGCCGCAGTGGGCCTATATCCTCCAAGAAGGCCGCGCATGCGGACGTCTGCTGCCCTGTCGCACGACAAACAAGCTACGGGTACGGCCCCTCACAGACGTCTCGAGGACTCGGCCATGGATTCGATGCCCATTAGCACAAGTTTAGCCGGCTTGCGCGCAAGGGGGTTCGCATGTCGGCGGCCGCCAAGCGCCGCGCGAAAGAGACACCCGAGATTCCCCGCAAGCACAAACCGTACACGCCCGCCGAGCTCGAGTATCTGCACATGGCGTACCAAGAACTCGGCCACAGCTTTGCTGCGATCTTGGACATTGGACAAGCCATGGGGCTTTTGAAGGGCCGGACGCGCCCTGACATTACGGTCCGCCTTGACTTGAGAGATGCTTGATAGATCCTGCTTCATATTTAGGTCAAGATCCACAGTACGATCAAGAAATTTGCGCGCTGGGACACGGCGCTCTTGGGCAAACACGCGCCCCGATCATTGCGCGTGGACGTGCCAGTCCGGTTTGGCACGCTCCCGCCGATGCTGTGCAACATGCGGCTGAAAATGAAGGTGTACAAGCTCAAGCGGTTCATCCACGCCGAGTACAACCTCGAGATGCCACTCTCGTACTTGTATGTGACGCTCGACGGCGACGACGACGCGCTGGTGCTGGACGACACCATGACGATCGACGAGTGCGTTGGTCCCAACGACATTGAGCACGTCTGCTTCCGCGTCGCGATGACCCCGGGCGCCGTATGAGCCCTTGTAGCAATAAATGAAAGTATAGATAGTGTTTGGATTCTACTAACACCCGGGCAGGAAAAGCAAAGCAGCTCGTGACGACGCATCGCGAGAGCAGCGTTTTTTGTGTCGAGAGCGACACGATGCGAGTCCAAGTGTGACGGCTCCAATGTCTCGAGCGCGATCGCATCACCTGTAGCGCCAACCGGTCAGAAGACAGGCCCCGAGACACGATCTAGTGCCACGGAGCCAGATCACATCTTTTGCGACCGTCGACCTGTCCAGCGATCGGCCGTTTTTGACGTCGCTTTGATCGCGGTACGAGAGGTCAATTGACAGGAGGGTGGAAGGGATGCAGTAGCGTGCAATGCAACATCGTTGTATGTGACTAGCGATTCTTGAGGTGCCGAGAGGTGGCCTGCAAGCTGAGCGAATGGTGGCGGCGCGCGCTTCGACTGTAAACTTCAACGGCCAGAGATCCGCTTGGCGCAGTTGTCGTCCCTGGCGTAGGTCGGAAACATCGTCGTCCTGGCTTGTTTTTCTTTCCTTTTCTTCTGGAATTTTGCTCTTCAAACTCCACAATCGACGCGAGAACGTCTGGCGCCTGCGGTTGAAAGTCATTGTTCAATCTATTCGTATTCTCTCGATCTGCCCAGTGCCTGGTCGTCACACAAGTTGTGCTCCTACCAACGAGCCTACTCCCCCAAGTATCGGTTCTGGTGCCGATCAAGTGTAGTGATGTCGACGGACCCGTTGTACGCGGAAAAAAGGTACGACGCTAACGTCGCCTACGCTGTGACGTACAGGGTGTCCAACAATCCATCCATTCCACAGTTCCTGTAGACGGTCGTTGCCATAGTTGGATGGTTCATGAGAGAGGGTAGTCAATAGCATGCCAACACGAGAGCAAGGAGCTCGCATCGCCAACGTCATTTTACACGCAAAGTTACACCTACCCCTACGCACCTCTCGCGTTCCGTTGCATGCCAATGGCCACGATCGCTACTGAGAGGAGCCTCTCGTCGACCTCAGATTTGGTCTCCTGTCTTCCTACTATGTGCCTCTATCCGCCCAAGCGTCCAATTTCGCCGCCATATTCGAATGAGAGGATGGATCTCCGTGCGCAGCTCCCTTTCAACGACCAAGTGCTGGTGCCACCTCCCACGCATTCACGCGTACTACATGTAGCACTACTATTAAGACAACATGTTCCTATAACTCTTGGAATGAAAAGGATTATAGTCGAATGAAACGCAGTAAACTGCTATTAAATATACACACACAACGCAACTCAGCCCGTCGAAAACTCGACCGACTTTTTGAGGTTGTTGTTGTAGTACAAAAAGTCGTGGAAGCGAAAGTACGCGAGCATCTCGAGCGTGCCGACCGTGCTTTGCTGGTGGCAGTCGCGGCCGCGGTGGCCATACTGCGCGCAGACGCTGCAGCGGTGCTCGCCCGTCGCGTGGCGCTTGCTGCCGCAGAGCACGCAGCCCTCGGCGCGGTACGGGCACGCGTCGCCGCGGTGGTCCCCGCGCCGCGTGCAGTACCGGCACCGGTGGTGGTCCGTTTCGTGGTCGACGCGGGCACAGAGCTTGCACGGCTCGGTCGAGCGCGCCTTGGCCGCGTCAATGAGCTTGTCCATGCGGCGCGAGAGCGGCAGCATCGAAAAGCGCGTCGCGCGGCGGCGGCCCATCGACGCGCCGTCCTCCTTCAAAAACACCTTGAGCATCGCATCGGCGTAGCCTTCCGAGGTCGGCGGAAATGCATGCACCGTGTCGAGCGGGTGCATGACGTTGAGCAGCTGGTACCCGCCGTAGAGGAGCTTGAGGCGGGCCGCAAACCCCGCATCGCCGACGCGCGGCGTGCCGAAAAACACGCCCGTCACATTGGCGAGATTGCACTTGGGCACATTGCACTTGGCAAACGCCACGTCCGCGAGCTTGAGGCAAAAGAGCTGGCCGAGCATGCCGCCCATCGAGTACCCCGTCACGTGCATGGGAATGCCGTTGGCCACGTAAGGCAAGACGGCGTCAATGAGCCCTTCTTGCACCATCTCGTCAAAGTACGAGAGCAGCGCCTTGTGCACCTTGACGACTTCGGCGCGCGCATACTTGTCGTCGTCGCTCTCGCCGTCGTTGCTGAGGTCGCCGCTGCCCGAGCGCGGCTTGCGGCGCATGGAGAGCATCTCGGCTTCTTGGCACGTCATCGTGCCGCTGCGCTGGAGGGTCGGCACGGTCGAGGCCGCAAACCGAAGGTCGTCCACCGAATGCAAGTCAGTCCACTCGACGAGACCGCGGTTAAAGTTGACGGCCAGCATGTTCTGGATCGCTTGGCGAATGCGCGTCTGCTCGCCCTCCGACCACGCCGAGCCAATCTTGGACGCAATGTAGCTCAGCATCTGGTGCGCTTGCGAGTAGTCGCCGCCGACGGTCGCCGTGACACCCTGCGCGAGGCCGTACAGGGCCGAGCCGAGCGAGAGGTGGCCGACCTGCTCCTTGAACTCGGCAATCTCGTCTTCGGCCCAGCCGCCCCAAAAGTCGCCCCAGAGCGCGCGCACCGTGTCGGGCGTACCGGCCGGCGAAAAGGCCACCATGACATCCATGTCGCCGTCGACGCGCTGCCAAATGTGCACGCGGGCGCAGTGGCTGCGGTTCTGGAAAATGTGCTTGAGCTCGTAGATCGGCGACGCATCGCCAAGCGACCGGTCGACGCGGACGCGGACGCCAATCTTGAAGGGCACGTTCTTGTTCCCATCCGCGTCCACGTTGAGCGTGTCGTTCTCCTTCATCATGGAGAATTTGGCCGTCATGAGCAACAGCGCCTTGCTCTGCTTGAGGATCGCGCGCGACGTGGTAAAGTTGCGGTGGGCCTCGACGAGCGCGGCCGCGCACAGCGTGTCGAGGTCGACGTCGTTGTCGAGCTTGGGTGCGACGATAAACTCTTCTTGCTCCGAGATGAGCGCGAGCTCGTCGGGCAGCATCGGCGAGTTGGCGACGACGAGGTCGACGCCCCAGCGCTCAATGTCATTGTACGCCGCTTCGTGCATGAGGTTCTTGTCGGCCACGGCCTTGAGTGTGATGAGAAACGACGTTGGCGCATACTCCTTGCGGATCTTCCGGATCAAGTTGGGCGTGCGCACGAGGTTGAGCGTGAGCGCGTTCTTCTCCTTCTGGGACGGCGACGTCGGCATGCTGTCAGCGTTCAAGTTGGAGTAGATCGCGGTCGTTGTCGACGACGGCACGTAATAGTCGAGGACCGACGCGCCAAGCAAGATGAGCCCGCGCGTGTTGACGACCTCGAGCGCCATCGAGGCCATGCGGAGGTAGTGCATGTACTGCTGGACCGTCGTGAAGCGGAGGTGGAAGAGCCGCGCCGACGTGGCTTGCGAGCTCTCGAGCACCTCGGCAATGAAGGCCTTGCGGTCGGCGTCGTCGCTGCGGAACACCAAGCTACCTTCGTCGTCCATTTGGCACATGGACATGAACACGTTGTCTTGGATGTAGCGCTGGAAATGGCGCGAAAAGGGAGCGAGCGAGCCCTGCCGGTGCAGAAAGAGCACAGCGTAGCCGGCGCGGAGAAGCTGCTCCGCGCTCGCGGCGCCGCGGTCGCCGTATGAGACGGCGTCCATCGATCCTTGGTCGTTGAGCGGCACGGTCGCCGAGCCCGACGTGACGAGCGCGACGCGGCGGCCGTCGGCCACGTGCTGCGTCACAAAGGCGGTGACGGCGTCGCGGTAGTGCGCGAGGGCCCAGGCGTCCTCTTCGGGAGTCGCATCAAAGAACTGCTGGACGTACGCGTCTGAGTCCGAGTCGACGGCGCCGCCGCTGATCTTGTGGCGCAGCGTGCCCCAGAGCTCCATTCTCGGCGAGGTAAAATAAGATCTGGTGCTGAGATTGCACCACAACGGCTTGATTTTTAAACTCGGATAAGAATAAAAATACGCGGACTGTCCCAGATTTTTTCTGTTTCCACGCGACGGCCATAGCCAGTGGCTGTTGACGAAACAGACACGGCGTATTTTATTATAACGTCACACTTGTTTCGCGTAAAGTTGACGACGTATATCATGTATGTTCTTTTGGGTCCAAAATAAGCACGGCGGAAATATTGATGTTGCCGTTAAGTTGTGGCCGTGCCGGTGATCAGGATGACGGACGCAAGACCGCGCCATGCATTTTGGGTGGCCAAACTTGAGCACTGCTTCAAGTACCCAAGCTGCAAGAACCCCTACAATAAAAGTACCTTCTCCACAGAGGCACAGGTGTAGGACGCGGACTCGGCTCCTCGTCGTCGTCGTCTCACATTTCACCGCTTGCAGCCACCGCGCCCGAGCGATGGACGACCTCCCGACCACTGTCGCCACGAACCGTGCTGCAAGGCACCGCCCATGAGACGCTCGTCATCCAGGCAATCAGCCGCCGCTGTCGTCGACGTAAGGTGTTGCTCACGGTCCATCAACAAGCATCAGCCATCAACATGCCTCCGCATTTGACAACGCAGCCGCGTCCATCGATGGCCAACGACGATGTCCCAAGACGGATCACGCGAGAACGCCTCGCGTAATGCTACTGCTGCTTGCCAGTGGCGACCTGCGCTGGCGACTGCATAGATACTAGAAGAAAGGACCTGCACTAATGACGGTGATGCTCAAGGGGCGCGGTCCCATGCGCCTGTCTGCCGCGTCAACAAGCACACTCTACGCGCGTTCGCCGACCTTTCTTTGCGTAAGGATACGAAAAGGCAATCTTGTGTTGCGTGTCATCATGTATCGTCAGGAGTCGCAGCACACTATTTGAAGACACCTCACAGTATCTCGTGATCTTGACATTGCCGTTAAAAGTATCCGTCAATTATCCGTAAAGTGTCGTAAAAAGACGTAAAGATTTGCGCCAATCAATGCCGGCGCGACGAGAAAGGCCGTCATTGGCCAACGGTCGACGACGATGGACGCTGCCGACGACGTCGACAGCAAAGGGCCGTCGCGCCTGGGGCGCAAGCGTGGCCCGGTGTACGAGCACTTTACGCTCGCGTCCGAGCGCGGCAACATAAAGCGCTTCAAGTGCAAGCACTGCGAGAAGGAGACGAGCCAGAACCGCAAGCGGATGGAGCACCACCTCGAAGAGTGCCCCGTGCTCCAGCCTGCGCCATCGCGCGAACCGTCGCCGTTGGTCTCCAGCGGCGAGACGACGCTCCAGCCAGGGCGCAAGCGTGGCGCCATCTACGAGCACTTTGTTCTGAGCGCCGAGACGCTCAAGGGCAAGCGCTTCAAGTGCATCCACTGCCATAAGGAAACGAGCCAGAACCGCAGCCGCATGGAGCACCACATTGCGGTCGAGTGCGCCGCTGTGGATGCGGCCGCCAAGGCAGCGGTTCATCGCGCTCTCGAGAGTAGCGAGGATGTCGTCACCAGCGCCTACAGCGACAAGATCGTTCTCGCCCTCATCACCGACAACGTGCCATGGACGCTACTTGAGAATCCGTTCTACGTCGCGGCGTTTGGCGCGCTCCAGCCACCGGGGACGGCGCCGCTGACAATGGCGGCGGCGCGCTCGATCGTGCTGCCGCGGCTGCAAGGCGCTCTGCACGACGCCATGCGCCGCTTTGTCGAGAACGCGCAGTGCCTCACGCTCGTGCTCGACACGCGTGCCGACGAGTACACCAACGTCGTGCTCATCAACGAAGACGCGACGGCCTACCTCTTGGAACGCATGGCGCCGAGCATGGACGGCGCAACGATCTTGGCGACCGTACAGTCGTACCTCTCGTCGCGGCAGGCGACCGTCAACGTCTGCAGCAACGAAAGCAGCGCGCACGCGATCTACGTCACGCTCACTGGCATTTGCATGGGTCACGTCTCGCTGCGCCATCTTGCTGCGCTCTTGCGACACGTCCCGGCGGTGGCCGCAGCGTGCAACGCTGCCGTGCGCGTCACGTCGGTGGTCGCGTCTCGTCCCGAGCTGCTGCACGCCTGGCCACACCCAGGACAAATGGCCATCGGAGCGCGGTCGTGGCTCGAACACGCGGTGGTTCTCAAGCAAGCGATTCGGTTGCAGGCCGAGCTTGGGGAAACGCTCCTGCAAGCGGACGATGGCCCTCTTCTCCGCCTCGGGGACACCCTTCTGGCACCACACGTGGTGCTGTCGGCGCTCTCTGCGATGCCCGGTGTGTCGTCCGGCATGGTGGCTGCGACGTGGGCGTGGAGCCTCGGTGCCGTCGTCCACGCCGTAGGACTCGCCGACGACGTCAAGGCCGCGTACACGTCTGCGATTGAAAACGAGCTGGTGACTTTCGGCGAGCAGCACTGGATGGCGGCGATGGTGCTAGACCCGCGCGTCCACGGTGCAGGCTTGTCCCCGAAAGGCCGGCGCGCCGCCGAAGCTGCGATCGTTGAGCTCGCTTCGTCGCGGTATCCGACGCTGGAACCGGCCAAGTTGCTTGCGGGTTTGCATGCGTACACGACCAAGACGGGGGACTTTGGCGCAGCGCTGCACTGGGAAGCCTTTTACGTGCGATCGCCACGCGTCTTTTGGGGCCGGTTCAGCGACTACGCCGAGCTCTGCGCCGTCGCGAGCCTCGTGTGCAGCTACACCCCGCTCGCCGCGTCCATCGAGACGTATATGCGGCGCGCCCAGGCAACGTCGCCGTGCATCGAGACGGACGCAAGTGTCGCGAGTCTCCGGTTCGCCCATGCCTGCCCGGCCGACGCCACCGCAGTCGCTGACGCGTACGCTGTCGCCACCGATGTGGCCAATGCGCTTCCGTCGCACAATGTGTTTCGCCCAATCACGGAGCTCGAGACGGCTCGCAACGACGAGCGCTGGTCGCAAGACGGCCGCCCGCTTCTCGAGGCGCTGGCCTCGGTCGCATCGAATTCTAAGAGCACCCGTCCTGGCACCACCCCTGGGCGATTTTCCGTCGACTGCTTGGACACCTCGGTGGCGGGCTGCGCCAGCGTCCAAGCAGCCATGACGGCGTACCTCGATCTTGTCCAGACATCGCGATAGTCCGCATGTACACTCTGTGAATGGTATCGTGTGTTGGTGGTGTTGATCTCTCGCCAATTATCAAGTTATCGAAGCAAAATGTCAAAATTCGAAAATAGGATCTTATTGCATGGCGCACCTCGCACCAAGGTTCTTGGCATATGTACAAGCAAACGTGTCCGACATGTTGTCGAGCGTCGACTGCGCTGCTAGGAGGGACATGAGCAGCTGCTGCTTGCCCTCTGGAATGCTCGTGAGCATCGGCGACTCGACGGGGTCGTCGAGTGTGTGCAGGAGCGCGTTGAGGTCGCCGCCGTCGTCGAACGAGGCCACCATCGATGCGATCACCTGTGCCTTGTGCTCGACCCGCAGCGCCTAAAAGCACATTTCAGTGGTTTTAACGACCGATCAAATGACCACCGACCTGCGTGTACAGCTGGTCGAGGTCAGTGAGTGAGAGGCGCAACGTCGCGTCGCCGTTGTCGTCGCCAATCGTTGGTGGTATCCTCGTGTCTGTCAGCGCCTTTTCGCGCTCGAGCTGCTTGATGCGGAGCTCGAGCGCGGCAAGCTCTTCGTTCTTCCGTCCCACTTGCTGCTGCAGCTGCTGCACCTACAACCGATGCGCCTAGCACCTTTCGACATAGTATGTACATACCGCAGACGTCTGGACGTGGGCGAGACCGGGCGTTCCAAGTGTCTAGACCAAACTCTCCAGTGAGAGGGAGAAGAAGAGATGTGTGCGACCTTGTAGTCGGCTTCGAGGTCGGCAATGTAGTGGTCTTGCTTGCCAATCTTTTGCAAAAGACTTTGGACCTCGCTGTCGCGGGCCGTAAGCGTCGCCGACGCCTCACCGAGCTGGGCTGCCTTGGCCGCCAGGTCTGACTGCAGCGTTGCAATCTCGTCGCTGGCGCGAGCGAGCTAGGCACGGATGTGAGACTCCTACAGCGGGAACACGAATGACAGAGCACCTTGTCGTTGGCTTCTTGCAGCGCGGCCGACATGGATTCTTGCTCGAGCGACACCTTGCGGAAGCGGCCTTGGAGGTCCGTCAGCATCTGCTCCATGCTGCTTCTTTCACTGCTCTCATCGAGCTTGCGCTTGAGCGTCTTGATCGTCTTCAATAGTTTGACGTTGACAGCTTTCTGCTGGTCGACGTGCGCCGCTATCGCATCGGCCTCCGCGCGCTCGTCCTCGAGTTGCCCAAAGAGCTTGGTGACCTAGAAAGCGCAACCGAGTCGGCCACCGCTGGCCACTCGGCAGACGTACTTGCTGCTCGAGCGCATGGATGCGCGCATCGCTGTCGCGGTCGTTGCGTGCGTGGACGCTGCTTGTCTCGTCGTCGTCCGTCTAGGTCCCGGCAATAGTTCCCGCGACGTGGTCTTGCGCTTGGGGAGCCTACCTGGTTGTTGGTCGCGTGCGTGGACCGAGAAAACGAGCTTCGCATGCTCTTCTTGAGCGCGTCGGTACCATTTTCAATGATCGTGCTGTACATCGTCGACGACTGCTTCCGGTACGACTCGATGAGCTGCTGCTGGAGGTCCAAGTGCTTCTGCAGCTGGTCAATCTTGACGTCGCGCTCGAGGATCGTCGCCTCGACGTGCTTGCGACTGCGCTCGAGCGTCGTGTTGGCGATGCGCAAGCGGGCTTCTACTTGGGCGTACTCGCGCGAGAAGTGGTCCTTCTCTTGCTGGCAGCGCAAGCGCAAGAGCTCGTTCTCGTCCGTCGCCGCCTTTAGCCGCTCCTTGAGCGTCGCCCGGTCCGCGCGCAGCCTAGCCTCGGTCATAAGCTTGCGTGCGCTGGCAGTCGCGTCCACTTTTCAATCGTAATGTCTCGCGGGTCGGCGGCTCTCCCATGCGGGAACCGAGGCCGCTCCATCGGCTTTTTGCCGTCGTTCCAAATCGGCTCGTGTGGTCCAATTCGGCTGAACAAGGTTTGAAAATCGGCAATTAGGTCGAAAAAGCCGACTTTTACTTGTTTAAGGGCTTCACCGACCGAAATAAAAAAAGGTCGCCAACCTCGAGAGACGAGACGCGAGATGGCAGGTGTACCTGCTTGGGCTTGGGTCGCGCAGCGTTCAAAAGTGAACTCGATTTGGCAAGAACAATCGATTGCATTGACTTCCATTCGCTCACATCACTACTGAGCCGTCAAGCCAAGCATCTCGCGACTTGTCTGTTGGGCAAGCCGCTGGATCCTTGGCTTGACGGCTCAGTGTTCTCGTCTTCGCTGTCGCTCTTGTCGGCGCTGGAGCTCGCTGGTGTTGGCGCATCAACCACCAAGCAGCCGTCGACGCTCGGCGCTGGAGCTCCCGGCAGGCGATAATGCTGGCGCAAGGTGCTTAGGACATTGCTCTTCTCGCCTGAGCTGGGCAGCTGTCAACAAAGCTTGCGCAGATCCTGTCGTTGCGATATACCTTTGGATTTTTAGCTAATGACGACGCGCTGTGGAGGATCGCCATGCGCGATGTTGGAAAAGGCCGTTCCCAATATCTTCTATGAACGAAATTGGCGTTGCGTTTTCCCGATTTGAAGTTGAGATTGAGGCTCGCACGATTTCGCGCCACTTCCGATCGCACCGGCATTGCATCTTATAGTGTCGGTACCGACGTCAACAAGACTCCATGTTGCCATCAACTTGTTTAACTGTCCTTAGGTCTGGGAGGGTTAAATGAAACCTTGCAAGCGAGAGCACTGGAAGGAGTCAAGGCAGCAAGAGATTAGAGCACTCTGCGTCTTAGCACTCGGACGCATCGTTGTCCTTGTGCAGCGGCTCCTGGAGCGTTCCTTCCTGGTCAGCGAAGCAGGTTTCGAGCGGGAGACCAGCGTTTTCCGGGCTGCACACCGCTGCGTAGTTGAAGGCGTGCGCGACAAAGGCCGACGCAATGCCGATGAGCGCTCCCACCTATTCCATGTCGTCGTACGTTTCGTCCGGTTGACACATTGATAGATTACCGCAATGTCCGAGTAGTGGTGCCAGTTGTCTTGCGAGCGCGTCAGCGCAATCCACGTCGCGAGCAAAAGCGGAAGGCATGCGCCAAAGAGCTTGGCCGCCGAGAGCATCGAGCGTGTGCCGCGTGCAAAGGTCGCGACACCTGCGCGTCCGAGGAGGTAGAGCTACGTGCGCACTGAGCATGCCTCTTACTATTCTGCAGCGATACCGAAAGGAAACAGAGCCCCGAGAAGGCCGTGGACGAGTGGCCCGACGGAAATGACTTGCGCCCCTGCGCTTCGCCCGCCGCATTGCGGCAAAGGTTGGCGACGCCGTCCCAGAGAATCTCCGTGTTCCAGTCACACATGTCGTAGAAGCTCGGGCGGAAGCGACCGGCAAGGCTCTTGACGATGTTGGTGATCAGCTGCGTGAGGGTACCCGAGAGGAGCAGCGAGAGGACGAAGTCCCGCGTATCGTTGGCGATGCGGTGCTTCCACTGCACGACTGCGTGCACGAGCAGTGGCAGCACGTACGCCAGCACCATGCACACGATCGGCGAGACTAGTTGGTCATGCCAGCCTCGTACAGAAAGATCGTTCCGTCTACCTTGCTCCTTGCGCATCTTGAGGTTCAAACTCGGATCACGGAGAAAGAGGCTGGACGTGGCGTTGAGTGGTAGCGTGAGGACCGGGATGTCACCTAGCTCAGGCAAGGATTATGTGCCGTGTGTCATGTGGGGTGGAGACGAGTACGGCGGAAGAGGCCAAACGAAGAGATCGTCATCGCGACAGCGAGCACGACAAGCGTCGCGGCAAAGTCGCCAGCGCGGTACGTACGAGCGCGCTCTGCCCAGGATGCCATTGTGGTCGGCTTCGGTTGCGCGCAACTTGAACAATGGCGATCGACCAATTCGCACCCGTCCGCGAAACGCCTTCGGATTGGTGCGTCCTTTCTTGCACGCGCCAATCAAACGCGGCGAAACGCAATCCATGAAAAAGACAGGAGCGAGATTCTTTGGGGCGGCACGTCTATTGTCGTTGGTCACGTCACCCGCGGCTGGAGACCGTGGCCTCCCGAACGCTACGCGCGCAAGCATCGCGGCGAACGTTCCAGCACCCTGCGCGATCGCAACGCGCTCCGAAGGGTCCCACACTCGAACGACGCTTCGGTCCATTCAAGGGATTTGATGTGATTCCCTTGATTCGCACGACTCGAAACAACCTTCATCGTACTGCACACTAGTCAGGATCATGCAGGACGCCAGCAATGGCGCGTACCGATAGCAACGATATGGCAGTGCAGGGAAAAAAGCAGTCGCAGTCGGCGAGACATCCCGAGTCCAGCTTCTACGAGCTGTGTGGCACTCGACGGCTCTGATCTGCACCCACGAACGGCTACGTGGACGCTGCAGTTGCGTCTGTTTCGCCCGTAGGACAACGCCCCGCAGTCGTGTAGTACCTCAATGGAATCTGGGCCACGACGTGGTATCCTTCAGCTTGCTCATTGTATCAACTACTACCCATTCGCGCGGGACAGAGTTAAACATGTGACAAAGAGGGGCTCTTGTCCTCGAGCAAGGGACACGGTCCAAAGCTGCCCGAGAATAGGGCTAGACGACGACGACTAGGGAGCAGTATGCTTTAGAAGCGTTTACGAGAAGTGTCGGCGTGTCTGTATTACGCAGCCGTGAGCGGCGCCTCGTGCGAGTCGCTCTTGGCAATCTTTTGCTCGTGGTACGTCTCGAGGGGGAGGCCCGACGACTTGTACTTGAAGAGCGACGCGTAGTTGTACGCATACCCAAGCACCGCCGAGACGATACCAATGAACGCGCCAGCCTAAAAAAGCACAAAAGTGTCAGCACCCTGCTGGCCCACAAGTGCACTCTATACATACCGCAATGTCCGAGTAGTGGTGCCAGTTGTCCATCGAGCGCGTGACCGCAATCCAGATCGCGAGGACCGTGGGCAAGAAGGCGATGAAAAACTTGACGTTGGCGAGGAAGTGGCGACCGGCCGTCGATGTTGCGCTGTACTTGTGAAGGGCGACGACGTGGAAGCGCCCGAGGAGGTAGAGCTAAAGAACGCGCGCGTCAGAATACAAAAAGGGGGGGAGGAGGAATGTACGCTGAGGAAGAAGAGCGTCGAGAACGCCGTTGACGCGTGGCCCGACGGGAACGACTTGCGGCCCTCGGTCTCGCCGTGCTTGTCGGTGCAGAGGTTGGTGACGCCGTCCCAGACCACCGACGTGTTCCACTTGCACATCGAGTAGAAGCTCGGGCGGAACCGGCCCGCGAGGTTCTTCATGATGTTGGTCGCGAGCTGGCAAATGGCCGACGAGACGAAGAGCGAGAGGAAAAAGTCCCGCGTGTCGTGGGCGATGCGCTGCTTGCACTGCAGCAGCACGTGGACAAGCACGGGGATGCCATACGAGAGGATGACGGCCAAGTACATGGGCACTGCCACCATGGTCCGGATGAGCCATTGCGTCGTAGGTCGTCGTCGTCTTACCTTGCTGGTCGAGCTTGGGGAGGTTCACGCTCGGGTCGCGCACGAACACGGTCTTGCCATCGTCGAGTGGGATGGCGACAACGAGGAGGTCGCCTACACCGCTCGGTCAAGAGAGGTACTAGCACACATGCATGCAGCTACGTTGATAGAGGCCCGCGAGCGAGATGATGAGCGAGATGACGAGCATGAGCGTGCTCGTAGCGAACTCGGCGAGGCGGAAGCGCGCCAGGGTCTCTAGCCAGGCCATCGTTGTCGTCGGCTCTCGGCTGGTGGGCGAAAGCCAGAATAAGTTCAAGAGCCGCCAACATCCTGTAGCATCCGGATAACGCACGCCACTTTGCACACGACACTACTTTGCACCTTGCACCTGGGTGTAGATACGTCGACGAAACCTCGGCGAAGCTACCATAAACGTCTGCCCACGCCACTCGCGTACGCTGGGCGGACAGCAGCGCTCGTGACGGTGACGGCCTTCCAAGAAGGCCGTCCTCAGAGGCCTACCATCCGGATACCGACGTTCCGTGCACATCAAGTTGCACTTGGGTTTTGCAAATTTCAGCGAAGTTGACACATTTTCGTGTCCCACGACACATGCAGGGCCAACTGCTAGTCGGCGTCACCGTCGCGCTGCTGGCGCTACTCGTCCACGTCTACATGCATCCCATGACGCAAGGTATGCGTGGCAAAAGGGCATGGATAGTGCAATGAGCGAGTAGGCGGTGAGCCCCTCGTGCAACTCGGGTCCGTCACGACGTCGTCCATTGCACTGTGGCTATCATGGCGCAACGCCACGTGGGTGCGGGTGCACTATGACGCTCACGTCAATACACAGCCGCCACACGTGTTGCAATCACTTCTTAGCGGCTCGCCAGAGACGCTTTGGCTCGAGGGCCTGGCGCCGGCCACCACGTATCGCCTGCACGTCGAGCTCTTGGACGAGACAGATGTGGTCTACGCCAATGACATGGAGGCATCGACGCTGCCGGCGGACGTCTCGGCGCCCTTCTCATTTGCGTTTGGCTCGTGCACCATGGCGGTGCCCTTTCTGTACGATCTCGTCGGTGCGTGATCCCGTCATACTCCTCATGTTCCGGAAGCATGGTCGATGCAGGCTTTGGGGGCAACCTCGAGTACATTGCCTCTGTCTTGTCGCCCGCCTTTATGCTGCTCCTCGGCGATCAAGTGTACGCAGATGTCGACATGTATCCGCGGGACACGGGCGCCTTGTACGAAGCGACGGTCCACGACCGGAGCTACAAGGCGCTCACGCAGTCGACGCCGATCTTTAGCATGTACGACGACCACGAGATTTACAACAACGTGCGTGCATGCGTCGCCTTGATTTTGGTGAATTCCTCCATCCTAATAGTGGAACCAAGGCGAAGACGACGACCCGCTGTACACCGAACGCGTTGGTCTCTTCCATCGGTACTTTGGCCAGCGCAACCCTCGGCCGCTGCGAGACGGCGATCACTACTATGCGTGGCAGGCGGGCGCGGCGTCCTTCTTCATGCTCGACGTGGTAGATGCCATCGTCTCGGCGACTCTGAGGTTGTGCGTCAAGTAGCGCAAGTACGCGTCGCCCAAAGCCATGGTCGACGGCCCGCAAAAGACGAAGCTCGGCGCCGTGCAGAAAAGCCATCTCCTTTCGTGGCTCCTTGCCGCCGAGACGCCGTTCAAGTTCATCGTCTCGCCCATGTCTGCATCGCTTCGCATGCGCTTGGTCGTCTGAGGCATACTACTGCGCATTAGGGTCGTCTCGAGCCTCGGGCTGCACAGCACGGACGAGGGCTGGGCGCTGTACCGAGCCGAGTACCACGAGATCTTTGATGTTGTCGTGGCGCACAACATCTCGGGCGTTGTCGTGCTCTCGGGCGATCTGCACTGGGCTGGCTTTTTTCAACACGGCGCCTACCCCTTCTTGTTCGAGGTACGACCCACCATGAACGTGGCGTACATGGATTGCGCTCGGTATTAGATGGGTGCGTCTCCGATCGCAGCGCTGCCTGTGCCACCGTTTCTGCCGCGCTGGCTGGTCAACTCGACCGACACGCTGCATTTTAGCAGCTGTACGGGGACCCACTTCGGCCTTGTGGACGTGGCATCGACGAGGCTGAGCATGACCATATACCGCGCGCGCTTTGGATGGCCCGAGCCCGTGTTTACGCGGGAGCTGCTCTGGACCGATACGATTCCCGTCCCCGCGCGCTAACAAAGACTCGCGAAACACTTTTTTTGTGTCAACGCCAAACGAAGCCTGATCGTCGTTGAAGCGTCGTCTCGTCAGACATCGATGCCCTTTGAGGACGCATGACGGGTGGAGAGAAGCCATGGGCTGGTACCTTGTACGCCAGGTACAGTGCGAAGATGGTCAGCAGGGTGCGAAATCGAGCGTCCACAGTGCAGAGTTCGCAGCCACTCTGTGTGGACACCTTTGGCCCGCGGCAACATGTGTTTTTCAAGCTGCGGACCATCCATTCCGTCTCTTCTCTTCTTTGTCGATGGCTCAGTCCACACGCACAACGCATCGAGAGCTCCATACCACGTTTTCTTTCTTCAACATCAACTAGGACGACGAGTGCGTCATCGCGCCACGAGCGGCGGTAAGATGGTCCACTTGGGTGTGAACACGGACCACTTGGCGGCTTCGGTTGCCGCCGCCTCCGCGCGCGAGAGCGCGATCTCGGGCTCACGCCGCTTGACGTACTGCACGCTGTCCGAGTACGGCGACGGCGTTTGACGTGGCGAACGATACATGGCCGTGTCGTCGCGCGGGTAATAGTAGTTGAGGGCGTCAAAACTGCGCTTCCGCGTGCCGAGAGGTTGGTGATGATGCTGGTGGTGCTGGTGGTCCTGGTACATGCCGGGCATCGGCGGTATCGGTCGTCGGTAGCTCGCAACGCGCTGGGGGCTGCTCGACGACGCAAGAGGATGCATCAAGTGTGCCGCCTTGTGCTTTGGCATGCGCGTCGAGCGGAGCTCAAACCACGTCGAGTGCAGCACGTCGACGCAGACGCCGGCGTCAAAGAAGTAGACACTCATGCGGTGGCGGCGGTTCTTCTCGATGCGGCTGTCGTACGCGTACGACCAGCCGCGCTTGTTGACGTCCGGGTTGACGATAAAGCGGCGCCCGGCGCGCGTGTTTCCCGTCTCGACGACCGGAAACTCTGACGTCACGTCCACGCTCGCATACTGGCGGCCGACGACGAAGCGCTGATTTTCGTCGAGCGTCGAGCTCTCGAAGCGGCAAATGGCCCCGTCACAAGCAACGTGCGTCGTCGCGAAGACGCTCGAGCCGCAAAAGCCCGCGCTCTTGTGGCCGCCGCGGCCGTCGCAGCAGTGCGGAAAGCACCGAATGTTCTTCTTCTTGTCCTTGTTGTTGCTAAAGTGCAATGTGAGCCATCCACTTGATATTCGAGAAGACTGCAGTACCGCTGAAAGATGGGTTTGAGCGCGACCGAGGTTTCGCAGCCCGTGCAGCCAAGTCGCCCGAGGCCGTGTCGGTCCATAGTAGTGCTGTGCGGC
Source organism: Saprolegnia parasitica CBS 223.65 (assembly GCF_000151545.1). NCBI lineage: Eukaryota > Oomycota > Saprolegniomycetes > Saprolegniales > Saprolegniaceae > Saprolegnia > Saprolegnia parasitica. The sequence goes on along the minus strand of NW_012156472.1, from coordinate 29,988 downwards.
GAGATGGCAAGTTGACGAATGATGCGCGATGACGACGCACATCGCAGCGACGTCGGACCGTGTGTACACCGAATATTTCGAACCCAGCTGCGGTGGTACGCCGGTCCACAGTACGTCAAGTGGTGCCGATCTTCTGCACGGCTGCAAACGTGCCACTGCACAGTAGGGTGTCCTCCTCCTCTTTCCCAGTGTGGCTGCGCCATCGCGCAGAGGCAATCTCGCGACATTGCCGTTGCCTTTGCCTCTTTCTTGGACGTCATGCACGTCATGTTTACAGTAGTGTAATTATCCTTCTCCCAGAAATCGTTCATTGGCTAAAATAATGCATGCCTGTGATTGGCCAGTTCTCAATTAATCCCTTTTATGTGCGATTCCCAGAGTCGGTCTGTCGACCGACCCTGGTAATTGCGCACCGGCGTGTCGCATTCCTGGATCCCAGCCCCGCACGGTCGGATTTCTGGGAAGGTGGGTATTACTCCCATGTAATACCAGCGGATTATACTTGGAATATGTATGTAGACCGACGTTTGCGCGCATTACACCGCAAGAAGAGCAATTTCCCAGAACTTGTTTGACTTGGGTTGTATGTGAAGAAATCTGGGATGCCAAATTCAATTCCTAGAAACACAATACAAACTCTGAGATACCAACACCAACAAAATCACCACGATATGGAAAGCAACGATGGCGATGATACTAAGCGCCAAGAGCCCTATAATGCTTAAAGGAGACACAGAATGGCCCTCAACACCCATGCATGAGCCCCAGTAAGCCGAATTGCGGGGTCCGTCCCGGTCTCACTACTGTTAGTACGAGATCTGCCGAGTCGTCCACGTACTATTAATAGAACCGGCACCAACGGGCGTTGTGAGTCACTACATTGCATAGCATCCATCGAGCATCGAATATTGGGCCGCAATAAATGTCTATAGTCACTGCAGAGTGCGTTTAATGGATTTGGATGTCGCAGTACATCGGCAATCGACGCCGTCACTGATTGCCGCGCGGATTCAACGGACCCAGGGTGGTCCGAGCCGAAAACTCTAACACGACACTTTTATGTCACGTCCAACTATTCACAGCGTTAATAGTTGGACGTGATACCTAAAAATGCGCGTTTTATGTCAGGTGCCACAGTTCACGCTGTGAACAGTGGCACGCGATACCTAAAAATGCACGTTTTATGTCAGATGCCACTGTTAAAGCTGTGGACCATCGAGGAATAGCCGATAAGTATGCAATGGTAGTGTTAGATCACCTTTGCGCGTGAACTTCACGCCGTGAACAATATAAACTAGTGTTAGATGATACATTTTTCAAGTTTTTACATAAACTACAACACTATTAAATGTGAAGTGCTTTTCAGTGGCTGGCATTTCGCGAGTTGCCTTGAGCGAGGGACCTCATAACATGCCGCCAGAGAATGCCCCGCCGCGTGCGAAGCGGGTTCAACAGGCAGCTCGGACCGGCACCGCCCGCAGCAAGGCATTGTCTGTGCTCCAGCAAGAACGAGTCGCTGCGTCCCCGGCCCCTACCGAACAGCGAAAGGTCGCGGCAAAGCGAAAGATGACCCCTACCAAGCTGGAAGAGGTCGCGCCGAAGCGGAAGAATGCCAAAACCGATGGCGCGGTACTGTCCGAGCCTGTATTTTACAACGATTCAGCGAGTGCTTTTAATAGAAGAGTCGCAACAACACGAGCGAGATCAAGACGGAGCTCGACAACAATCGCGACGACAAGGTTCCTCGTCTTCAGCCTTATGTGTACATCTAACATGACCACGGCCTCAATAGGGCGATGCTATGCCAAAGCGCAAGAACAACATCTCGGTGTCCCAAGGCGCCAAAGGCCAACAAGATGCAGCTGTGGACTTGTTCAACGCTTTCCTTCGGTCGACGAATCAGTCGTGGCAGCACGTCAAAGCGACTTGGAAATTGATGAAGGTCGCCGAGAACACCGGCGAAGAGCGTCCGAAGCCTGATATCTACGACGTACTCGAAGAATTCGCCAAGTTCTTGTACAACTACGACACTGCAAAAGCACGCAACGCGAACCGCTGCTTTTCTAGTCAAACAGCAGACAACTACTTGTCTCAGGTACGCGTGATAATTAAATCATGTGTTTTCTGTGGATTCCAATGCTTCTTTGTGTAGGCCAAGACCACATTGATGCAGCACTTGGGTCCATTGGACCAAACTCGGTGCTCGGCCATTCGTAACTCCATGAAGAAGATCTTCGTTGAGCGTGAAGTACAACTCGCTATCGCTAAAAAGCAAGCACCTGGTATCACTGTCTCGGACATGGAGGTCCTCGGTAAAATGCTGCATGCCCAAGGTTAAACTTGCGAATCTACATTTCCTATGTCTCAAGGTTCGTAGGTAGCTTTGAGGACGTCGAGTTTGCCTCGCTACTAGTTCTGTCGTGGCACATGCTTGGCAGAGCCATAGACTCAACATGGCTCACGCGATCGCAGGTATACAAGCGCATTGGGATGTCGAACCTGACTTTCTACATTGCAGCTTCAACTGATGAGTGGAGGAGATCTTTTCATCACATTTGCACGCCTCAAGACTGCTTCGCTTCAAGGCATATCTATCTTCAGGCAACGCGATGGCTTCTTACTTTGCCCATTCCAAGCCCTTGCTCAGGTATACGAGACAACAATACGTATGTTTGCGACTGAGGCTCTGTAGATTTTAATCCTCTCGCCACCGAGTCCTCTCGTGTTTTCGATCATCAAGATGAAGGACCTTTCACCCGAAGTTGACGGCACTCAGGCATATTCGCAGCTTGATGCCAAGCTGCGCGGCGTAACAGACGATGCTGATGGTATATAAGACGGCGATAAGGTAGGAAGGAGAAGATAATCAATTTTGTTTAGAAGAAGGCACTGAAGAAGCAAGCGGCGATACCACCGCGATCCACGAGAAGGTCCGAAAGCGACCATCAATTGCGCAGCATATCAATGCCGAGCTCAAGAAGCTTCAGGCCAAGTTTGACGCCAATTTCGACAATGCGACCCATCGGGGTCTCGAAGATCGACACTTGACGCCAGGTATGGCGTAACGTGCTGTGGCCTATTTTACTATTTACTTTCTAGGACTACAGTCGCATTCAATTCGACGGGGAGCCGCGCAATGGGCGGCAAGTTGCGCGAAGATTGCTATCCAATGGGTATGCACGAGAGGGCAGTGGGCCATGGACTCGCTTAACAAAGCCTTCGCATATATCGGTACTTTTTTCTCTTTGGTAAATGGCCTGCCTTACATATTTATAGGTACCACGCTGCTGGACGATCAACGCATCGCGCGACGGCTTTCGCAGTGGGAACCTGACGACGATGTTCTACCGATGCGCTCGCACATGCTTCGTCAGCAGTTGTCGCCAGAAGAAATGGACAGCTTAGCCCGGTAAATCGTGTATGTATGACTATCCCGACTCATCAGTGCCGTAGTTTGCGAGACGTTCTATTTGAAAACTGTCATAACTTCGGAGGACTTTCAACGGCGTGCAACATCGCACTGAGTGTCGAAGACGTACTCTTCTGCACCATACTTTCCAACTTCGATGCGATGCGCGACCTCAACGACGCAAGCGTGTACGTACGAGCGGTATGTGATGCGGCCGGCGTCACTCTTTGCCCGCTGGAGCTGATTTCCAAGGCTGGCAGCATTCTTGCCGCTTCCGTTGCACGACCGCTGGCCAACGCGATCTGCGAGAAGTGCGCTTTGTCGGATGAGCTGCGATTGCTTCGACTCGAGGTCATGTCGCTGCGTCACAAGCTCGACGTGTACCATGAAGTCGTCGCGCCAACAGCTCCGCAACAGCAACCCGACGGGGTGGCTGTCGCCCAGATCGTCGAGAACCGGCTCAAGGCGTTCAACGTCTCCATCTCGGCATTCATCTACAAGTGGTACACGGAAGCTCCGTGGAAGCTAGCCACGCCAAGGGTGAAGGAACAGCAGTTGTCGGCTGCCGAAAAAAAGTGCGGAAGAGCGAGCAAACTACGCTCAGTGACATGAAGACACGCCTTGCAATCGTCATGCACGTTGCGCAGATGGACATCAACGTTCGGCCGCAGCCTCCGTCAAGCGATCGAGTCGCTCGCCGCACGTGGAAATCTTCCATTCAACAGCTCGGCGAACTCATGGAGACTGCCTTCAATGCCAACATGCACGCTCTGGATGGCAAGAACGCGACCAAGAAGATCCAGGGCGTCCGCAAGCGGTACAGCTCGCTCATGCTCAGCAATTTGCCGGCTGGACACAAGATGTACTTGGCCACCTACAACAGAATCCAAGCCAAGAAGCTGCAGGACAACGAGACTCCAACTGAAGTTTTCGTGCTCCCAAAGTTCGTCAGCGCTGGTCTAGCTGGTTGCGATCCCGAACTGTAGTTTAAAAAAGTAAGTTCCCTGCTTGACCAGCAGTACAACCCGTATGTGCAAACGACACTAAGAGAAACAATACTCTATTTTGTGTCATCACGCCGTGAATAACACTGTTTGGTTGAAAAACGATACTCTATTTTGTGTCTTCACGCCGTGAATAACACTATTTGTATACAACGTGTGGTTCTGACGTGGCCATTTTGCGTCAGAGCTTGCAGCGACTACACGTGTTGACGCGATGGACATGCCTTGCCCCGAGGCTGCTGTTCCGGCCGCCCTCCAGCCCGGGAAGCCGCCTCAGCTGGATGCGCAGCATTTGCTACCAGTACCCGCGCCATCGCCGACGATGTACATGTACCGCGGGCCTAGCTTCGTCGAGGCATTCGGGAACAAGTTTCAATCCAAGGAAGAGTTCAAGACTGCCGTCCGTCAGTTCAATGCGCTCGCAGCCCCAATGTCCTTGGTCGTAAACAGCGCGCGGTACCTCAAGTGCAACCGAGGAGCCAACAAGCAACGATACAGATCCGTTCCAGATTGTCCTGCCGGCGTCAAGTGCGACATAGTCCAAGGCCAATACTACCTCGGTGTCGAGTGCGTAGACCATACGCACCATGTCCCGGAGCGACTTGCGCCCATCGCTCTTCTGCGATATCAACCAACCAACAAGGTCGCGCCTACCATCGTGCCCGAGGCCACCGCGCTCACGGTCGAGCCCGAGGTCAAGCCTACGGTCGAGCCCGCGCTCACAGTCGAGCCCACGCTTACGGTCGAGCCCGAGGTCGAGCCCGAGGTCGAGCCCACGGTCGAGCCCGCGCTCACAGTCGAGCCCACGGTCGAGCCCATTGTCCCGCCTGCACGAACCGACATGCTCGAGGCGGACATCAGACGTGCGGGCCTGACCACACCACTCTATCTAATCCATACTGTCATAGGCGAGAGGCACAGGATTATGCGAACGGTGCACGAACTGGAAAAGCGACTTGCTATATCCCTCGTCGGCCCATGCCTCGAGTCGAAGGACACGGAGAGGTTGGCACCTCTCCTTCTACATGGTACGTATTTGTCTTGAGTTTGGTGGATTTCACATGTATATCACTGTAGACCCCTTCGTCTTGTATCGAGGCTGTCTCAGTGATCTAGTCTACAGAAAGTGGATAAACGACAGTGTCTGTGTTCGCATGCATACTCGTTCTAAAAAATTCTCATGTATTTCTATTCACGTAGATTATCTCGATGTGGCTGCACATGGTCGTCACGCTCTCGTCGTGTCTTGGGAAGAATACGACCTTTATTGAACCAGGACTGTGGTTCTCGCTAGTCAAAGAGACAGCGCACAATCAGTACTGGGAGGACAACATCCTCATGCTCGACATTGTGTTTATCCCGGTCAACGTTGGCAACAGCCATTGGTTTCTCATTGCGATCGATGTCTCTCGGCGTCGCATTCTCGTCTTCGACATGTTCGCACAAGACCGAAGAAGACGCGGCGCTGAGGTCTTGAAGAAGCGCGACGTTGCTTATGCATGTCATCTTGTCCAGGCAGCGAGCGATGCGGTGTTCATGCGCCGACCAAGTCCGATCTTTGAGCAAGGGCCGATTGCCACGGAAGTTTTTGAACTCCACACGCCGGACGAGCCCTCCGAAGAAGAAGAGCCTCGACCCCGCAAGCTCCCACAGAAGGCCAAGCGTACCAAGCCTATCGCGGGTGACAAGACTAGCCCGTCAGAGTCCGGTTCCATGAAAAAGTGGCTTCAGACATCAGCATCGAGCTCGTTGCCCGCATCGTCGTCTGGATCCGGAAAGAAACGACGCCGGCGAGTTCGGTCCCAGATCTCAATTGACCGCGCGACAGCGGCTGCTGCTCATGCCCCGCTTCTCAGGTTCGAGTATTGCGAGGGACCGACGATTCCAAGCAGCAAGGACAATGTGCCTGCCGATCGATCCGCTTGGCGCGTACTCTATCACCGGACACCGCAGAAGAACGGCCTCGACTGCGGCATATATGTGTGCGCAATTGCCGAAGCAATGGTGCGCGACCAGCCTATCGATCACCTCAACGACAATGCCATGCTTCAATATCGGTATCGCATGACTCAGCTTCTCTACCAGCGTAAGATACCGACTGACTATCATTTATTTTAACAACACCAATATGATTCGGATCTTCCCCAATTGTGCTCTAGCCAGCGTCCTCTCCCTTGAGATTGCATTGCAACGCACAGAGAATCGGTTCATGCGCCAAGGTATTGCTGCCATTGCCACACTACTAGATGGACACCAGAAGATTTTTAATAGTCGAAATCGTATGCTCACAACGTGAACAACACTATTTTAAAACTAGATAGACGGCACGATACGTATTATCGTCGTAATTGTATGCTCACAGCGTGAACAACACTATTTTAATACTAGATAGACGGCACGATACTTTTTATCGTCGTAATTGTATGCTCACAGCGTGAACAGCACTATTTCAATACTGGATAGACGGCACAACACTTTTATACTTGTAATTGTATGCTCACAGCGTGAACAACACTATTTGATTACTAGCACTAGGGAAAAAGTGTAATATTTGGACCGTGATGCCTCTCACACAGGACTACACGCACACCGGCTTACTGTGTATGTTGACCATGGATCCTACTGCAAGAAGCTGGTGTTGTTAGTGCACCGCTTTGTGCGGACGCAAGTGTAGAGCCGATCCAGCGATCCAGCTAGCTGAAGCGCATCTACGCGGGCCTGCATCATGTCGACAAAGTACGACCTCGGTCCTTTTGGCCAATGGAATGGCTTCCGAGAAGTATCGGACGTTTCTGATTGGCTATCGATTTGACTCGGTTTAAGTATTGAAATTGGCCAGATTTTTTTTCTTCGACTTGACATACAAATTTCAAGTCAACCCTTTCCGGGAGTTCTGCATTACAGTACGTCGTAGGAACCAGACGCAGCGATGGGCTCCTTGGCCTTTTCGTCGATTACATGACACAGCCCACGCGAACGCCCCTCTTCTTCTATACAGCACGCGAGTATTCATACGTGTCTACCAAAGTGCAATCCACTGGATGCCACCGACGACGACGACGACGACATGGACTCGAGTTATCATGCGAGGCTCCGACACCGTCGTCGCACATGGCGCGCGACATGTGCTGCCGATTAATCGCCGTCAACAGCTTGGGCTCGACGTCCCACGCTGCACCAGGATTTGCACGGTGCGAACCAACTCTTATTCTTCTTCTGTTTTTACTTGTTCGGAAATGGACGTTCTCGACACCGATGAGCGTTGGCACTACGTGGTGCGAATTGCGCTTCCTACCATCTGCAGCATTCGCCCTTTCAATCCTCAAGTGACCGCGTTTTTGGAAGCGTCGTGTTGACAGGTGCAACGAGAGAGATCGCCGCATCGTACCCAGTACGTGCACCGCCATTACAAACAGAGACGACGGCGATCATGACGACGTCTGCAGCCACGAGCTTGAGCCTTCTGGCCGACGCGTGGGCAGACTCGTGGCGCGATTGCGCGCCTACCTTGTGCAACGCGCCGCAAACCGACTTTGCCCCGTGTATGTGGCACGTGGGCGCGCTCGCCTCGAACAGAAGTCTCAACTGTACGTGGCGCTACGAGGACGATGCGAGTGACGGCGCGCCCATCCAGTACGCGTCGACGTTGCCGATCCCGCTCGCCCTTCACGTCCGGGCCGCGCCGCTCACAGTGCGCTGTGCCTTCAATGCGACAACCTTGGAACGCCGCTTCGACCTGCGCACCTGCGATAGTGTGACGCGCTACGACGTGTACCACCCGCTGCACCGAGGCGCCTTCTTGGAGCAGACGTGCGCGAAGAAGCGTGGGCCGCACCAAGCCTGCGCCGGCCATATTATCTCGTGGGACAGTGCTCGCACACGCTATCAAAACGCCACACGGCGGCCGCTCGAGTGCTGCAACGCCCGTGGCGTGCTCCCGGCCTTCTCCTGCGATCTCAACACCACCATTATCGACGGGCTTGGTGTCTGCCAAGTCGCTCCGTTCGCCACGTATGGCCTCTACGACGTGCACGTGCTGCAGATCTCGGTCGACTTTGCGTACGCGTACCCCAACATCGCGATCGGCTTTGGCGGTTTGCTTGGGCTCGTCGCGCTGCTCGGGACCTTGGTCTGGGTCGTCCAGTTGGCCGCGCTTGTGGTCAACGACCACGACGAGACGCGGCGCATGGAAACGAGCTACTACTACAAGGAGCTGCCAGCGTAACTCCAACATGGCATTGATTTATACAGCGTTAAAGCGTCTCTTGCGCTGCATCTAGTACTGGCGGAGGATGTGTCGTGCCACAGCTGAAGATGAGGTGTCGCACGCCAAACGAAGGCATCGCTGGCTCTGGCAGCGACGCGGACGTGGCGGATCTGCTGGGTCGGGCTGTACAGTAGGATGGTACGTGCTGCCACGCACCGAATCGACGACCGTCAAGGTATGACGCAGACAATCTTCTTGCGCTTGGCTACCGAACCAACCCACGCACGAGCCTCTAACGCTCCTCACTTGACGCACCGGCCATGCCTCACGAGCGCATGAGTAAGTTCTCCATCTTTTTATAATTGCATGGAATGACTCATTACAATGACGCGTGCGTCCGATGCGAACGCGACGCTGCATCTTGACGATGGCCATCAAAATCTTAGCGCCAAAAGCCACCAATCACCGTCCGGGGCGTTGGTGGTTGATGACCAATCACAATCGATCCAGCGGTACAGTGAGATTTACAGGCGATGAAGCGCAAGGCGGCGACGAAGGGTGCCAAGGCGACCAAGCGCCATGCGAAGGACGGTACGTGGCCATGCTAACGCGTTAGCGCACAAGCTCTGCGTAGCCATCGCGAGCGACGTATTGACCCTTGTCGCCGACGCCGCCACCGACACCTACCCGATGCTGGACGCAGATGCCATCCTCGCCAAGCTCGTGCACCCGATGACGACGGACGCCTTTATGACGACGCACTTCCGCCAGAAGGCCCTCGCTGTGCACACGTCGCCGGCTCGCTTTGACCAGCTTGTTGTGTCGGGCCTGTGCAACTTGGACGTGAAGGCGCTCCTCGAGGTCACGTCCTCGGGCGAGTACTGCAAACCACGGACAAGAAGATCGAGGCGGTCAAGGATGGGACTGTCAAGCAGGCGCTCGTGCTTCACCGCGCCGGCCACTCGCTCTACATGCGGTCGTCAGAGGCGCTCAGCGCGCTCTTGATTCCGGCGCTCGCCAAGGAACTCGGCATGGGCTTTACCACGACGTCGCTCTTTGGCGAACTCAACGGCGAAATTGAAATCGTTTGCGGCAAGGCGGGCCACACGACTGATTGGTCTCTCCAAGGTATCGTCGTCGACGGTTGTGCTAACGTATGCGTAGGCGCTTTGACTTGATGGAGAACTTTACCGTCCAGCTCGCCGGCTCCCAGACGTGGAAGCTACAGAAAGGGACAGTGCCGCATCCCGTACTGCACTACAAGACGCAGGACGCGGTCGAGCAGGAGCTCAAAGTGCACTGGATGACGGACCCGACCTTTGCCGACGCGCCTCCCCTCGACGGTGGCGACGACTACGTCAGCGTCACACTCCGCCCGGGCTCGATGCTGTACGTTCCTAGTGGCATGTGGCACCGCGTCGAGTGTGCGGACGACGAGGACTCGATCTCGATGAACTTGAGCATGTTCTCGACGCCGTACGCCGACGCTGTCCGCCAGCTCCTGTTGCAGACGGCAGCAGGTCGGGCTGGTGTCAACTACGAGTCGATTGAGGACGCCCACGCGCAGCTCGCGACCGTGCTGGAGACGCTCCGGACGCAGCTGCAGTCGATCAAACCCGCCGACATTTGCCCGCGACGCCTCTTGGTGCACGGTCGGGACGGCCAGCTAGCGGTCACCGACGAGGTCGACCACGATCATGAGCACGAGCATGAGCATGGCAGTTGCCAAGATCATGACCACGACCATGACCATGCGGACGACAACGAGAGTGACGACGACAGCGCGTCGACGGTGCTCGATGCGTGTGACGCGCAGCTCGTCAAGGATCCGTCCGTGACGATCGCGGGGAGCGCGCGCTTCCGCTTGAACCCACTGGCCAATTTCCTCGCGTTCCGCGACGTGCCGTCCATCCGTGCGCGCATGGACCACGACGTGGACCGCCTCTATGTCCTCAACGTCGGGTACGGCCATGGCAGCTACGCGTCGAGCTTGGCGTCGAGTTTGTCGTGAGCGAGTCGCAGGTCGACGCGCTGAGAACGCTGCGATCAAAAGCGACGAGCGCACAGTTTACGCTGCGGGACATTGCAAGAACGCCGACGCGCGACGTGGAAGGGCTCGTCCGTTTCCTGGCCCACGTCGGCTTTCTCACACGGCTTGACGCGGACGAGGTCGGGGTCGAGCCCTTGCACGGCATGGCCAACGCCAAAGAGAAAGGCTTCAAGCAAGGCCGCTGCCGTGTGTGCAAGGCGCGAGGATCGGCACAGACCGGTGGGCGCAAGCACCAAACGTACTCCTACTGCCCAAAGTGCACGGAAGACAACCAAGGCAAGATCTTCTACCTGTGCAAGGACGTGCACTTCAGCGACCAGCCGATTGATAGGCGACAGTACAGCTGCCACGACTTGTGGCACTACGTCTGGAAGTTCCAGGTCCCAACGTGATGGCTTGGACGGTCCGTTGCGAACGCACCAACCTTTATATATGGAATATTCTCTTACATGTAAATCGCTGTGGCCGAGAATCGGCCACTCAGTCCTCGGAGGGTTGAGCGAGTCATCGATCCGACCGCGATGAGTCCCACGGGCAGGAAGATCGTTTTTCATTTCGTCTGGGTATCTGAGTTGACACAGCCCTTTTCTTACACCAGACGAGTGGCACCGCAGCGTGACGCCAACGCACGGACGACCGTCGTAGCTCACACCCTCTCTCGAAGCTCTTCCGAGTCTGAAGAGACGGGAGATCGAGGGGTGAGAGCGGGCGGCGAGAGACAGGCGCCGCGCTCATGGGTCCTACCGCAGGACTAATGCCTTAGAGCTAGGCCTTGGACCAAATCACGCAGCTTGGCCCGAGTAATCACCGCCATTACAAGGAACAGTTTAGCTTCGCCGCTCATCGCTACTAGAAAGGATGCCAGCAGCTCCGAGAACCTCGACAGGCCTCACCTCTGCGGTGCGAGTCAGCTCCTAACCTCCTCCTCACCTGGCATTTAGCCATAGGACTTGCATGCTACAAGAGCCCTTGTCGAACGACGACGGGTGCTGGAAGCGCGCCAAACGCGCCAGCGGCGAAAAGGCGGTGCCCAGGTTGGACACCGGATAAAATTCGTAATTTATCCGGATTCAAAAACCCGCGAACCGCCCGAAGTGTATCCGGACGGCCGGATTTAGCATTATTCGCGTCGGCCGGGCCTCAAGATGGCACGCCCCAAGCAAGCACCCAAGGGCAAGGGGAAGAGCCGCCAAGGCGACCCCGCGCCCGCCAAGGACAAGGCTGGAAGAACCAAGACGAGCGTCGCCCAGCAGCTCACCGCAGACCTCGAGCGCCTCCGTGGCCTCGGCAACGGCGACCTGGACGCCGACGAGGCCAAGGCCATGGCCCGCGACCTCAGCGCCGAAGAGCGCTTGACCCACGCAGACGCGCACGTGCGCCTTCTCGTAGCGTCCTGCGCCGCCGAGCTCCTGCGCTTGACGGCGCCCGAGACGCCGTTTGCGTCGGACCAGGCGCTGCATGACGTCTTTGGCCTCGTCATTCGCGCCTTGAAGGAGTCGACCAAGGATACGGACATTGCGTGGTTTGGGCTTCTCGAGACGCTCGCGTCCGTCAAGAGCTGCAATCTCATGGTCGGTTTGCAGCCCGAGTTGCTGGAGACATCTTCGTCGTCCGACTTAGTCCCGCAGTCACCTCTGCTTTTTCGAGCGGCTGCAAGACGACCACTCGCCCAAGGTCGAAGCCAACATGATTACCATCATGGCGAGCTGCTTGGAAGAAGAAGGCGACGCCGTGAGTCCGGCGATCCTCGAAGCGCTTTTGGAACCGCTCCTTGAAGCGTCCAAGCCGCGGACGTACCATATGGCGCAGCAGGTCATTGAGAAGGCGACGGACGTGCTCCAGACGCACTTGAGCCTCTTCTTCAACAGCGCGCTCGTCGACGTGCGTGGCGCGAGCGAGCACTCGGCGCTCAAGGAGCATATTCACGCGCTCATCTACGAAGTGCACAAGGTCAACCCGAGCTTGCTCTTGTACGTGCTGCCGAACGTGTGCCTCCAGCTCCAAGTCGACGACCTCGACACGCGCTCGAACGCGATTGCGCTCATGGGCCGTCTCTTTGCGTCGTCGCACGCCGACTACGGGTCGCAGTACCTCAAGAACTTTCGCGAGTTTCTCGATCGGTTCCGCGACGTGAAGAAGGAAGTGCGCCTCCAAATGGTCCAGGTCTGTGCGATCATTGCGCAGCGCAAGCCCGACTTGTTGCATCTCATCGAACCCGAGATGATGGGTCGGCTCCAGGACGCCGAGTGGGACGTCCGGCGTCTCGCGATGAACGAGCTCTGCGACCTCGCGGCGAAGAGCGTAACGAGCGTCAGCGCGTCGTGTCTTCGCCAAATCGGCGAGCGCATGAAGGACAAGAAGGTCGTCATTCGCAAGGAAGCCATGACGGGCCTCGCGCAGATCTACTCGGCCCACGTGGCGAGCAGCCTCAGCACCGGCGCCAACGAATTGACGGCCGCGGCGACCGCGCTCTCGTGGGTGCCCGATTACGTCCTCAAATGCTTCGCGTACCCGCAGCAAGAGCTCAAGCTGCGCGTGGTGCAACTGCTCGACGACATTTTGCTGCCGAAAGCCACGTCGGAGCTGCATCGCATGAAGGGCCTCGTCTTTCTTTGGAAGCACCTCGAACCGAGCGCCAAAGAAGCGCTCAAGCGCATCTTCCTCGAGCGCGTGCGTTGCCGGGATGCGATCACGACGTTTGTCGACATCAAGCAGCTCATGCGGCACAAGAAGAACGCGACAGCCGCGACGCCCGAAGTGCTCCACATGATCGAGTGCTTGAAGGAGCTCCAGCCTCTCCTTCCCGAGACGGACGGCTGGGCGTCGTTGACCGAGAAGCTCGCGCTCTGGAAGGACATGAAGCTCGTCAAGCACCTCGAGCTCCTCTGCGCACCCTCGAGCTCGAGCGCCGACCTCCGCAAGGCCCGCGAAGACGTGGTCAAGATGCTCGGCTCCAAGACGCCGCTTGGCGAGTGGATGAAAAACCTGTGTCGGAAGCTCGCGATGCTCACGATCAACGCCACGAGCCTCGAGTCGCTCCTCTCCATGCTGCAGCACGAATCGACGAGCCGGGACACCAAGACGGTGGTCGAGATCCTCTTGTTTGTCGCGGGACATGCGCCGTTCCTCTTCGAAGCGCATCTCAACACGCTCGAGGCGCTCTTGGACGACGACACGCAGGCGGCGTGCGTCCTGGACATTCTTATTGCGTACGGCAAGTACCGCAAGGCGCACACGACTGCGCGCGCCCCCGACAGCGCGCTCGAAGGCGTCCTCCTCGCCGCCGCGCAAGAGTCGGAGGGCGACGAGATTGTCAAGAAGAGCACGCGTGCGCTTGTGCTTCTCTTCCCGCGCGCGCCGGCCGTCAAGGCGTGGCTCGTGGCACTGGCCAAAGCGTCGACGCACGAGGATGCACAGCTGGTCGCGCTCGCGACCTTGGCCAAGCATATCTCGGTGCCGGCCGAGTGCAAGGCGCTGTGTGCTTTGCTCTTGGCGTCCACGGCCTCGTCGCATGCGAAAATGAAGAAGAAGGAGCTCCACACGTTGGCCCTGCAGCTGCGCGTGCTGGGCCATATGGCCGTGTACCAGTTTCCCGACGACGCGGCCAAGGCGCGGTCGGTGCTCGACATTCTGACGCCGTTGCTGGCGTCGGCGCAGGCGCCGCTGCGGCGCGTCGCCGCGCAGACGATGCTCGTTTTGAGTCGCACGCCGCTGCTCGAGAGCCAAGTGCGCACCAACGAGTGGCACGCGCTCAGCTACGCCGTCACGGACGAGGACGTTGGTGTCCGAGAGGCGATCCTCAAGATGCTGACGGCCAATCTTTTGCGGCATGCGATCCCGCACCCGCACAAGTACACGGCGATGCTGGCGCTGACCGTGCACGAGACACACGTCGAGCTCAAGAAGACGGCTCGCACGCTTTTGGCGACGGCCGTCACGCGTCTCCGCCGAGCGTTCGAGGCCCGCGACCAAGACGACGCAACGAACGACGAAGCGAGCTCGCTCATGGTGCCCGAGTACACGCTGCCATTCGTGTTGCATCTCGTCTTGCACCCGCCGCATGGCAGCGCCAAGCTCCATGACGCGCCGTCGTTGTTGCTCGACGTTCTTGTCTCGAACGTGGCGTCCGAGGCCGACAACATTTCGTTTTTGCTCCAAATGCTGCACAAGATGAGCATGTGTCATGACGCGACCGAGCCGACGGCCAATGGGCTCTACAAGGTCGTGCAACAGTGTACGTCGACGCTTCGCGCCAAGATCAAGAACCAAGTCAACCTCAAGCCGTACCCGGGCCAAATCTTCCTGCCCAAAGACCTCTTCCAGCCCGGCAAGGCCGAGAACGACAACGACGCCAACGACTCGGACGCGAGCGATGACAACGAGGCCAAGTCGAGCAAGACGCCCAAGAAGCGGACGCTCCCGAAAGCAAACCACGCGCCCAAGGCCAAGAAGGCCAAGCCGACACCGGCCAAGACCAAGGCCTCGGACGACGACCCGCCGCCGCGACGGTACCTTAGCAACGTGATGAAACGAGGTTCATCGTGTGTATTTGCATTAGCATGCCGTCCCGCCGTGCGAAGCAAACCGAAGCCAATCTGGCGGACCCCGACAGCGACGTGGAAGAATACGCTGCCGAAGCAAGCGCGCCCGCGTCGTCGATCCGCGCGTACTTTACGCCGGTGCGTGCTCAGGCCCGTGCCACAAATGACAGCGACAGCGACGATGGCGAAGAAGAGACCAAGCACGCTGGCAGCGACAACGAGGAAGAAACCAAGGCTGCCGGTAGCGACGACGACGAAGACATGGTACTATCTCATGCCATATATTATCCTCTCGTCCCTGACACGACGCGTGTAGACGAGCTTCCGTCCTCGCCGCCGCCGGTAACAAGGAGCGTTGCTTGCTTTTTTACTTCATTACGAAGCTCTACGTATGCGTACTACTACTCTTTGAACACAAACTCGGCAAGCAGCGGGAGATGGTCGGAGCCCACATGTCGGTTGGGCAACGCGCCTTCGCACGTGGCATCGGCCAACGTCATGAGCGGTGCGAGGGCCGCGACATCGACCCTACGTTGCCGTGTCGTACATGTGAGCGTGGACACGTGTCGATACCTCGGCCGCTCGTAGAAGATGTAGTCGAGCGTTCCGAGAAACGCTGGCGACCCGTCGGCGGTGACACCGTTGCAGTTGGTGAACGCCGGCTCGCCGTCGGCAGCGTACGCCGCATACGCACTGCCGTACGTCGCTGTAATGAGCTTGTACACGTCGCTGTCGGGCAGCGAGTTGAAGTCGCCTGCCAAGAAGACACTGCCAGCGCGCGTGGCGGTGAAGGACGCGATCGCAGATAGCATGTGCTCCGTCTGCGCGAGCTTCACGTCGGCCTCCTTGGGGTCCCAGAAGAGATGGGTTGTCGCGACCACAACCAGCGCGCCGTCGACAGTGGAGCGAAACTGCCCAAGAAGCCCGACGTTGTCCCGTGCGAGGAGCCGGCGCGCGAGGTCGGCGTCGGTCGCTATGGTAAGGTCGTAAAGTGGCGCCGGTAGATGACAGGAGTGGATACCATTGACAGCAGCGTGCTTGAGGTGGACTTGCTCGCTATGCAAGAGCTCGAGCCTACAACCACCACGTACAGGAGGCTGTCGATGCGCACCCGAAGCTACCGGTCGGGCTGCCAGAAGATCGCGACGCCGTCTTGCTTGGCGCTGGTCTTTTGCGCGTACATGCTACTGGCGTCGTTAGTCGGTCGCCGAGCCGATGCGTGCGAGGTACCCAGCGTAGCCCATCGCCGCCATCGTGTCTTTCCAGAACGCTTCGTACTGGTCGCACTCCTAGCACATACGTCGTCTGGGTAGTATGGCACTGGAGTGATGGACGCATACCTGGAGGCAGATGACGTCGGGTCGGGTCGGAAGGGCAGCAAATTGGTTCTTCTACAGCCGGCATGAGTGCGAGGAGCGCTATCGGCGGTGGCGTCGGACGAGGAGCTGGCTGCGGTTCTTCCAGCGCAGCGCCTTGCTGTCGCAGTACGGGAAGAAGGACGAGCGCACGTAGCACTGCGCGAGGACGTTGTAGCTCATGATCGAGAGCCGCCGCATGGGTGCATGGCCAACTACGCCATCGTCGACATGCTTAGCCATCTAGCAAGCACGGCCAAGACGACGTACGACGACCAGCGACCGGCGGGCTGCTCATGCTCATGCTGCGGATGATGATGCTGCTCGACGCAAGCGCCAATCAAGCGTCCGCAGCGTATCGCAGGTGAATAAAATGCACGTGACTCTCTGTTTTTGTATACTAAATAAAATGTATGGTATTAAATGAGAGACGATGGATACAAGAATTACTGCGGCGCTCGACAAAGTGCGGGAAAAAGGGGTTTGTCCCAGCGCCCAAAGATCTCGCCAACTGCTCTCGCCTTGGATACAAGAATTGTACCCTCCCTAGCTACATACTTTTCGCTTCTACGATCCCTACTCGAGAAGAGACTGCGTGCAGACTTGGCCGTTGAGCCAATTGCGCGCTGCAAGATCCTCGCACGGTGTCGATTTCCGAGCCCATCGACCACAGGTCGCGTGTCCCAGCGGCCCAGCGCCGCGACCTGGTCTTGGGTAAACACGGAGCGAACCGAGCCATGGACGACGTCGGTACAGGTCGATCAGAGAGATCCGAGCTCCCATGGAATCTGACAACCAGCTCAAATCGTTGAGCCTTCCGGCAAGATGACCCGAGGCGAAAATGATGGTCCACATTGATGGTCTCTCAGTTGTTGATGGTCCATGGTCCAGAGTCCATGGGCAGGAGCTTCATGCAGTTGCATGTACATTACGAGCCGAAGACGACGTTGCGCACTGGGACGATGGAGCTATGAGCAGTACATATAGGAGCAAAGGTAGTGCTCTACTGCCGAGTCTGGCCACCAAGGTCGTCAAGTCGATGATGGCCGGCCCGGTTGGCGAAGTCTCCGTCGTTTGTCCCAACTATAATCGCACTTACGAGAGCATTGTCCGGTTCCGCTGGCAGCTATTCTTGCATAATCACCGCCGATGGACGAGACCCCGTCGCTGTGGAGCCCCGGGCAGCTCGTGGCATGGCTCACGTCCTTCGAGGACGGGCGGTACGCGCCCTTGATAAGCCAGGTCCGCGCCTTCTCGGCCGGCAGCTCGTCGAGCTCGCGCCCGACGCACTGGCGCGCCTCCACGCCGCCCGCGCCTGGCGACCAGCCTCCGCTACACGCTCTTGGCGATGAACCAGGTGTCGTCCCGCGGCTCGCACGACATTGTCGCGACGCCACGCAGCCCGTACATTGGCGCGACAACGCCGATCGGCATGGACCCTCTCCCGTCCATGCGGCCCAGCGAAGCGAGCAGCAGCGGAAGCCCGAAGAAGGTCACGGTGCCCGTGGTGTTTCCGCCCATGATTGCGCGGCCAACGCTCCTCGCCTCGATCGTCATCTTTCTCCTCGCGCTCGCGGTCACGCTCATCTTTACCGTCTTCAAGGACGACTTGGACAAGACGGACTACCCGGCGTCGCACGTGCTTGCGATCATGTCGATTCCCGTCATCAGTATCGTCTTTACCTACGTGCACATTTGGCTCGCCTTGTACATGACGTTCTACCCGCTCAACTACGTTGGCATTGGCCAGTACCCGGGTACGAACATGGGCCTCTGCGGCTGGCAGGGCATCGTGCCCTTTAAGGGCGAGAAGATGGCCCGCATGTCGGTGCGCATCATGACGACGCAGCTCATGGACGTGCGCGAGGTGTTTGGCAAGATTGATCCTGCCCAAGTCTCGAAGGAGCTCGAGCCGATCCTCTTCAACACGATCAAGGACATCATCGAGTCCATGGCGCTCAAGTACAACCCGGGCTTATGGAGCGTGCTGCCGCAAGCGGTCAAGGACGAGATCGTCGAGAAGGTCAAGGAAGAAGCGCCCAAGCACATTGAATCGATGATGCTCGAGATCCGCAGTCGCATCGAAGACGTCTTTGACATTGAAGACATGGTCGTCACCAACATGATGAAGGACAAGCAGCTCATCGTCAACATGTTTGTGACGTGCGGCTACAAGGAGCTCGCGTTCATCCGCAACTCGGGCGCGTACATGGGCGGCCTCTTTGGCCTCATTCAAATGGGCATCTACCTCCTCTTCCCGAAGCTCTCGGTGTACGTGACTTTTCCCGGCTTTGGCCTCCTCGTGGGGACGCTCACGAATTGGCTCGCGCTCAAGATGATCTTCGAGCCCGTCTTTCCAAAGAAGGTGGGCTGCTTGACCTTCCACGGCCTCTTTCTGCGCCGCCAAAAGGAAGTCGCGGCCGTCTACGCCAAGATGGTGGCCTCGGACGTGCTCAACGCGCGCAACATCATCGAAGCCATTCTCAAGGGCCCGGCCTCGGACAAGCTCTTTGAACTCGTGTACGCCAACGTCCAAACCGCGGTGAACGCGGGCGCGTCGATCGCCGACAAGATTGTGAGCATCGGCATCGGCAAGGACACGTACAACTCGATCAAGGACGACATCACGGACCTCGTGGTGCAGAAGTTTCCTGAGAGTCTCCGCCACATTGAAGACTACACAACCGTGGCGCTGGACCTCGAGACGACGCTGCGCGAGAAGATGGGCACGCTGAGCTACGACCGGTTTGAGCGCTTGCTGCACCCGGTCTTTGAGGAGGACGAGTGGAAGCTTGTGCTCATGGGCGGTGCGCTCGGTCTCATTCTGGGCTTCATTCAGACACTGTACGAAGCCGACAACTCGTAAGACAATAGTGTTCTTGGTTCCCAGATTAGCATTTATTGTATACATATACGCAGTGTGGACAAGATGTCGTCATTGGTCTACGTCGCCGCCTCGTCATCCTCGTCGTCATCGTCGTCGTCGTCGTCGCCGTCGCCCGCCGTGCCGAGCTCAATCGACACTTGGCAGGTCGGGCACACCTTTTTGAGGCGCAGCCACGGGTCGATGCAGTCGGTGTGGTACGAGTGAAAGCAGGGCAGCGTCCGAATGTCATCGCCCGACTCGAAATTGTACCGACACACCAAGCACCTAGTCGCGTCTCGTCGTGAGGGTTCTCACGTGCATCATGAGAGCAGACTCAATGTCGATGCCTTCGCGCTCGCGGGAGAAGACGCGCTTGGGCAGCTGTGCAATCATGCGATCCGACGCACCGTGCCTGTATCATTGTTTCTCATCAATGATTAGGACCACGTATACTAAGTAGCATGTACGAGTTGGCGTCGGCTTGCTGGAGCTGGTTGGCCAGCATCACAAGACCCAACGTCCCTAATCATTGCCAACATCGTTCGACGCATCCACTCGCCTCCAGTAGAAATAGTACCGTGCGTGGCGACCAAGGCTTCAATCTCAAGGGGCGATGTCCCGATGCGAATCTCGTTCGAGAGCCGCGTCGTATCGTCTATCCAACATACGACAATATTACCATCAGCCACCACCTCTCAAAAGAGAGCTACCGTCAAACTGCCGCTGGAGCCAGAGCGCATACTGCACGTCAAACGAGTCGCGGGAGGTGCCGTCGATGGCCGGAAGCTCAATGCCCGGGATGCGACGCGTGCGGAGGTCGTCGAGAATCGCGGTCGGGAGGACGTAGCCAAAGAGCTGGTGCGGCGAGAGCACGCGGGCCTGGTCGTCGCCGCACTGCACGTGAAACTGCAGCGTGTGCTCGGCGAGCCGCACCGCGAGGTCGATCTGCGTCAAGTGGCCGTCGCCATAGCACGTGTACACGACGGTTTGCGGCACGATGTACGTCGCGATTGTCGTCCACGGCAAGGCCGGTGCGGGCGGGCGCCGCGGCGGCAAGACCGAGCTGCGATGCCGAGTCTCGTCTTCGGACGGCGTCGGCGTCGGCTCTTCTTCCGGCGGAAACGTGCCTGCGTCGGCACCAAACTCCATCTACAAGACAGAGTGTCTGCAATTGGTACATGGTGGCAGCGGCGTACGAGAAGGCCAAACTCGGCGTGCGGTGTGTACAGACTCGAGACGCAGTCAAAGTCGCCGGCTTTGAGCTGCAACACGACGGCCGCGCGGCGGTCGGTCGCGCCGTCGCAGAGCCGGAGAAGCAGACTCGAGTGAAGCCGCGTCTCAAACACGAGCTGACCGCGGCTGTTGACGGGCACGTGGTACATTTGCAGCAGCAAATCCCCCGTGTTGATGGTGCGTCCGACCTACCAGATCAAAAAGTTTCGTATCAAGCTTGTATCAAGTGGAAACGAGGACCTTGAACGCGTGTGGGCCGCTCGAGACGAGGATGCTGCGCAGACCGAGCACCATGCTCGAGTAAAACACATGGCCTTTCTCGTCTTGCAAGTCCGGTCCGGTCGGTACGTGTTGTCAGGCAGGTACCGCGACTACCCAATCCACACTTGATACATTGAAACGAAATTTGCACACCGTACGAGGCCGTCGGGGCACTTGAGGATCGAGATCCGGTGGATGTACAGCGGGTGCTGAGCTGGCAAGACCGCGGCGCCGCTGAGACTCGTGCGGTCTTGCAGCGATGTCTATCCACGGCCTTGTCACCGCATGTTACAAAGACAAACGAGTCGTACGCTGGCCAAGAGCTGTTGGTCGCGGAGGAGGAGGAGCCCGGTAAAGTCGCGCAGAAAACGCGCTTGCGGCCGCGGCGGGCCCGGGATGTACGACGTGTTGCGCGCGTCCGACTCGATGAACGTCTTGGAGAGCCGCAGCGCCAGCGACTCGGCGCTCTCGACGTTCTCGTTGAACCTACACGCAGCATGCATCACATGGATGGAATCGAATGGGCGGGCGGCTACCACTGCAAGATGCGCTCGCCGTACGCAATGAGATCGGTCCCAAACGGCGCGCGGTACATGGCGCAGCAGGCGAGGTAGACGCTCAGCTGCTCCTGGTTGGGCGCCAAGAGGACCGCGACGTGGGCGTCGTCGAGCGCGAGCCAGGACGCGACCGTCGAGGCAGCGACAAACATCGAATGCATCGACGGCACCGCGCCGCGCTTGAAGGGCAATGACGTCACGCGGCCGCCTAGGTAGACGCATGAGCGATCGCATGCAGATACGAAGAGCGCGGGATACCGGCAAAGGTGTCGGGCACGAGCGGCTTTTGGTGCGTCCGTTGCACCGCGTCGAGGAGACCGCAGTCCATGACGCACGCCTTCTCGGCAAAGCGACTCGCAATGGCAGCGTCGAGGGTGGACATGGCCAGCTGCGCGTCCGCCCACGTGCTCGTGTACGTCTTTGCGCCAAAGAGCTTGGTGACGGCTTGCATGGCCGGCGGCGCAAGCACGGCGAGGCGCGACGAAAAGTGCAGGATCGGGTCGTCGTTGGTTTTGCTAAAGAGGACGCTCGATATCGACTCTTTGAGCGCCCGCGACCAGCTCGCGACGGGTTCGTCGGCCGGGGCGGGGGCAGCAACGGCGCCGGGATCTGTGCATTCATGGGCGACGTGAGAGAGATGTCGCCCGTGCTTTGGCCGTCCACGAGCAGGCGCACGCGCGGGTCTTCGGCCACGCGCTCGAGGTTGATGCGTCGGAGGAAGGACGCTCCGCGCTCGGTCCAGCGCGGCTCGTGCGCGTCCGTCCGCTCGGCCATCGCCAAAGATTCCCGAAAATGCTGGAAAGAAACCATTTTATCGGTCCAGGATTAAAATTACACGTATTTTAATACGGCATCCTTGCGGTTTGAATACTCATTGTCACATAAAGACGTGCCATGGATAAATTAAAATAAGAAAAATATCGTATTTTTCTTATGATAATCGGGCCCGCGACAGAGTGTAGGTCCAACGGCCGGGGCTTTCGCGTGTTCCAGTGGAAATTACAGTGTCTTCGTTTCCACGCTGTGTGACGTCCTGAACCGCCCCATCTATACGCAGCCATCACGTAGGACTGGCTGGCGCTTTCGACGCGGTCATTTCGCGCGCGACAGAGAATGGTTGTGGTGTCAGGCGGCAAGCTCGCTACTCACTCTACGCGCCATCTGGCAGCGTACTGGCGCGAATATGCTGGTGCCACGTCAAAATATATGTACTGAGAAGCGCGCTGTCGCCATGTGCGGGTTCGAATCCCACCAACGCGGGCCGTAGTCATTATTTGGGCCGTAGTGAGTTGCAAGCATAGTACTTTGAACTTGCGTCGTCGGTCGTTTCGCCGTGCTGGCTTCTGGTGCTGCCACGTCATCCGAACGGCAACGCCTGGCTTGAAATAGCGCGGAACTCCCGCGATTGTCTTGCCTTTGGGGTAGGTATTCATTGCGCGCAGCTCGAGCGTGAAAAAGCCGTCCGGCTTGTCGGGCGCTAGTGGGCAGCACTCGTTGACGTTGTGGTAAGTCTGGCGTCGAGAAATGAGCTTGCATTGAGGTTTCAGCAAATGCTACAAATTGTACGCAACACATAATACTATCTTGGGTCGTCACTGCGTGTTGGGTTGGTCGGTGGACGGGGAAGCGACTTGTGGCTGGACTTGGTCATGGACGGTAGCACGGACGGTGGTCACCGTCTGAGACCAAGGGTATAATTATATACCCTTGCCGAGACCTAGCCCAGCTGCAAGTTGCTTCGTCTGGAAGGACTTGCTTTTTTACTGTTCGTGCAGAGCTTCAAGGACGGCAAGCTCGTCATTACGACCACGTGACACAATGCGCAGGAAGGCACGGGCGTCTGCTGGGCGAGCACGTCGGATGGCGCGTCGCGATGTCTCGTGCTGCGTTTCATACAGGCGACCTCCCATGGGCTTTTAACTGAGTAGGTTATTCGGTAGGTCGACCGATGGCTGATTCGGGCTGTACGCTCGCGCAGCTTGGCAGCGCGTGTCGAGGGCACGGATGCCGTGGTGGATGCGCGCACTTGACGAACTTGGGCGACAATGAGCTTGACCACGACAGGGCCAACAAGCTGCTCGAACGAAGGCGCTTGACCTTGAGAACGTAGTACTGTATCCGGATAGCCTTGATTTCAGCCAATCACCATCTCCAGAAATTTAACCTCGGTTTCGCAAACACCCGGGCACCGATTTTGCGTTCGAGGTTCAGCAGCACCCTGATATTTGAATACAAAACGAAGCAAATACCTTGGCATTTGTATGAGAAGTTGTACGATGGTTTTTAAAAGTATAAGATCAAATCATTTCAGAAAACGCAGCGTCGACGATGCAGTGGCTGTTCCCGACGGCCTTTGCGCCGGCCGCGCCTGCGCCGAAGGTTGAAGGCGAGCCTGAACTCATTGCCGCCGCCGAATGTGCGCGCATGCGACGACTGGGCACTGAAGAAGTGGAGCGCTTGAACGAGCGCATCGAAGAAGCTGCAACTTTGAAGCGGCAACGGGACGAGGCCTACACGACAAATCACCTCATGCACGCAAAGTTCATTGCCGAGAGAACGACACAAAGGTATGTCGCTCTCTCGGCAATGAACTGTGCGTGAGAGAGGCGATTTGTCTTGTAGGCCTCGTCCCGTCGCCGCTTCAGTGTTGCAGCTTCTTCGAAGCGCTCGTTCAAGCGCTCCACTTCTTCAGTGCACGTTCGTCGCATTTTCGAAACCACGCCCTAAGCGCGGAGCCACAACACTGCGACCATTTCAGTGGCCAAGGACACGTCTGTCTAGAATTATGAAGGCTCAAAGCGCCATGTATTTGCTCGCGTTAGCTCGCGTTGAATATCTAGATATTTTATGTTGGAATAAAGTTGCAATTAGCGAGGACGGCGCTACGCGTAGCCGACATGCTCTCGGTGGTCCGGATGTCCGGCAACGACCCCGTCGGTCGCTTGATGAGCGCCGTCTGTGCGTTTGTTAGGCAAAAAAATCATATCGAAGTCGTTGGACAAGTCGTCGTATGGTTGTTGCAACGGCGCGGTGGTGACGGTGGTGATCTCTGTCTCGTAACCCTACCTGCGCAGACAGGTTGAAGATGCGCCACGTCCATCCCAACGTGCATAGCACTGTCAGTCAAAGGCGCTATGGTGAGCTCTCTTGGCTAAGAGAGAAAAGGGAGCCGTAGGTTTGCATACAGGGGTTGCAGCAGCTCGGAGAATCGAAGTTGAAGGAGACCAAGAGCATGTGACAGGTTATCACGTCATCCGATGACGTGATGAGAAACCGTACACGATCGTTGTGCGATCGATCGACCGAACCTGCGTCGATGCACCACTGTCACTTTGAATGCAGAGCTCAAAGCGAGCGAGTCTTGGTCTTTGACGCCGACAGTTAATGCTGTCACCACAATCCGTCGGCTTTCTCTTTCCTCCCAGTGGCATTCTGGAGGTACTAGCTTCTTCAAGCCCCTCGCCGACCAGCTTCAACTATCCAAGCGATATGATATTCGCGATGACGCGTTTCTTAGTGAGCGTATTGGGTTGTTACACGTGCAAGCTACCATGCCACTGCTGAATCAAACGTTTCAGTGCTGCAAATGCACGGGATTTCATGTGCGATGGAGGAGCTGAAGCGGGAATTAGTGGAGCGCGAGAGCAGTCGAGGTGCCCGCATGTGTACATCCAAGGCGAGTGAGGGTGGTGGCGTTCTCTGTTTCGTAACCCTACCCGCACCGATACCTTGAAGTTGCGCCGCGTGCGTCCAGCCAAGCGAGCATGGTGTCAGTCAAAAGTACAATTGGGAGCTCTCTTGGCTGAGAAAGAACGGACCGCCGCTCCGTATATCGCACAGCGTGTATAATCCAGCTGCCAACTCGCGGCTTCCAGCCATCCACGCTACTGGTATCGCACATGGTCCAAGCCCGACATGAAGGTGTGCGAGTTGCAGCAATCGAAGGTATCGTGAAGGATTGCTTTGCTTCGCATTTGAATTCGATCACGGTGCCGAGGACGTCAAGTATACACGTCCATGCCACGTGGAAGTTCACCACGGCGAAACTCTATCATCTACAGAGTCATGTTTTTGCATTCAGGGACTATCCAGTGGCATGTCGCAATCAAAGGCTAGGACTTTCTCTCAAAACAACGGTGTCAGCCACAAATATCTTACGCCAAAGGGACGTACAAAAATGTACTTCATTGATTGTACAACACTCGGTTGAGGTCCAAGCGATGCTCGGCACCTTCATGGTCGCTGCCTTACCCCACGTGGACGAGCGCAGCGACCAACAAGTCGTGCCTCCTCGCGCTCTGCAAGCTCCTCGCGTTCGCCAGCTTCTTTGCGATCACGTTCTGAATGAGCGCCAGTTTTGAGGTACTACATAATGCGTCAGTGGGCAGGGCATCCTTTTGGGCCTTCCTTGGGCCTGTCCCGAGCGACCACTCGCGAGAGCCGTCGTCGATCCCGTGGCAAGGTACGGTCACTTGCGTGAAAAATAGATGCAACACTGCTGCAAAGAAAGAATTGCATCTTGACGCTCCAACTGCCACGTATTAAAGACCATCGCGACGTCTTCGGCGCCGAGGTCGCGTTCCAGACCGCCCTCGTCTGCTCTACTTTAACGACGACAGTCTCTCGACGCTCCAAGGTACATGGATGTAGGTACTCGATAATGTACGGAATCGTCATACGGTCGTAAGACGCATCGATGTCGATCATGCGCCAACCGTGCGCGTCACGGGCGAGCAGCAGTAGCTTCTTCGCGCCAAGAAAAAAGCCGGCTTTTTCAAACTCTCTAAGGCGCGCGCGCTGGAGTACGACAGCTGCCTCATTTGGATCACGACGCGAAGCAGCACCAAGCAATAAAGAAATGGCCGTCGAGGCTGGGGCTGGCGAGTGATGAGCGCGAGCGGCTGGCTTGGGGCTTGGCGTCCAGAGCCACTGCTGTGGCAAGACGCAGTGACCAGTCCTTGACCTTGGCATCAGTACGAGCAGCCCGTGCCTCCAATCGAATGAGCTGTTGAGAGTCGTCAGCGACGCCAGTATGCAGCGACGAATCGTCATTGCGCCAAACCTCGGTCGAGCATCAGGTTTTCCTGATTGCCTTAGATAAGTACTCAAACAGGTTGAAGTCAAGTTTGTAGTGTAGTATGTACTAGACAATTTGTGGGTTTGTTTGCACACATTGCACGACATTAGCAAGGACTAAACACATCGAGTATACTGTAGTACGTCCACAAGCTCGCTCGGCTCCATTTGTGGTGTGTCTTGGTGTTGGAGCTTGCCGCCGATGCAGGGTACTTGATCAAGGCAATTCGGTGCTGCTCTTGCCCAATCACGACGAATCCTCCCACCAACCCTTCCCCTTCTCACACTTGTTTTTTCTATGAGATGGAACCGCAAAAGTTTGGAAGCCACCTGGATTGCCTTATATGAGTGTATTGCAGGCGCCATTATGGCAGGTTGCAAGCATTTCACGCCGTCAGTTCTAGCTGCCCACATTGAACAGACGTCCGTAAGCGCACTCAGCTCCATTTGCAGCGCTTTGCGATGATCGAGCAGCACGTACCGGTGGTAGAACGACGCAGGACTACTTGAACAAGGGAATTTTGTGCATCCGGATACCGCTGCCCACGTCCGAAGGCGGCAAGATCGAACCACGTTCGCTCATTTCCGCTTTTGCTCAAAGACCCAGCAACGATGGACAGCAAGGAGATGGAGCCGAGTCCGCTTTCGCTCAATGACGAGCACGTGCACGACGAGGCGATGGCCGAGGAGCAGTTGAACCTCCGCATGCAGTATTATCGTGAGTGCACGGAGCGCGCGAGCACCGAGTACGAGGCGACCAAGAAGAAGGTCGAGGCGGTTGACGCCGAGATCGCGGCCCTCAAGGCGGAGACCGCGGCCATTGAAGCCGACACCGCCGCAGTCGAGGCGATGCGAGCTGATCTCGCGCACGTGAAGAGAATCTCTTGGCCACGAAACAGATCAAGCGCCCGGCGCCGCCGCCGACCGCCGGCCAGTCCAGCGATGGCCCCAACGCGGCCTGAGCCCGCTCAACCGCGGCCGCATAGCAACGAGCTACCGGTCCACGCAGAAATGTAGGACTTTAGTCTAACGTTTAAACGCGCATGCATTGAAACCATTAGTGTGCTGTCTTGTATTCGACCACGCGTCGTAGTGGTGCTGGTCTTTTACACGTGCGCCAACGTCGAGACGAGCGTCGTGCTTGCGTGCGCCCGCCCGTGCTCTCGCAGATGATTGTGCTCTGCCTCGTGCAGCAGCTCGGGTCGGACCTCCAGCGCGACTTGGGTCTGAGCCTCAAGTGGGTGCAGGACTCGCTCCTCGTCATGAACCCCCGGGACACGGCGATCGCACCGTTTGCCCAGAACGTGCTCCAGGAGCTCAAGGCCGCGCTCAACCAGGTGCCCGAGACGGCCCGCGACTCGCAGTTTACGCTCGTGCACCATATTTTAAACTCGACTAGTTAGTCCAAGTAGGTTCTACTAGTACGACTAATATACACACTACGTTGCGTGTTAAGAGCGTCTCCAACGTCCAACGCATCGAAAAATGGAGGTTTGAAGCTATGGCAGGACCGGCATGCTTGCGCTGTCGTCAAAGGGGTCTAACTATATTCACTTTTTACCGCGAAAACTACGATTTCATCCAATCCATGTCTCACGACACGTCTTCAGGGGCTATACAAGATTAATAAGGGATGTGTTGAGGAGGTCTTGAGGTCTCATGCAAATGTCGGTTTGAGCTGAAGGCCGAGTGGGTTCTTGGCGGCGAGGACGCGGTACCTACGAGAGAAGAAGAGACGAGCTGATGCTCGGGCGACGTAAACGGAGCCGGCCCCGGATCGCGGCCTGTCTCGTCAGAAAGATGATGTCTTGGAGCACGTTGTCACACTTGGCGGCATCCAGATCAGGGTGACCGAGCCGCCATGGCCCACAATGGGTACAGCGTCGCGCTGCACGCCGTGCGTGAACGGGAAACTGGTCGAGATTCGAGACGCGAGGCCACTAAACGGCCGCGCCAAGCCTTGTCGTGCGACTTCCAGGTACGGACACGCGAAGAATGCATGCACCTCCGTCTCCACGGCGCCGCAGCCATGTATGCACAAAATGGCGGCGGGCTCTTGGTGCTCGATGTAGTAGTGCAGGCGCGAGTTGACTGGAAGCATCCGCATCACGAGGCGGATGTCAAGCCGCATGCGCGCTGCGAGTTTTTTCCACGTGGACTCGTGGCCGCTCGGCGTCATCAAGTCGCGGAGCGCCCGGAACCCGTTGCCAGCCCCGTGCAGGCACCGTTCCCGACCCACGGCGCGCTTGACGAGCTTGACGAGCTTGTCGGACTTTGTCGATGGTCATTGGCTCGTACAGACGGGCATGTTGGTGAACATGTCGCATGTATGGGGGACCGCGACTCGTTTGGCCCACACCGTCTTGGCCCACTGGCGCCTGACGTCGCACCAAAATGGGTGCAGCTTCGACGTCTTGATGCCCCAATCTGGCAAGTAGCACAAACGTCGAACGGGTGCGATACAAGTAGCCCATGCCCGCGGCAAACTGCGTGAGAAAGACCAGCGGCGCCCAAAGCGGCCGTTCATCAGACGTTGCAGCGAGAGGCGCTGGGTGCGGATGGCCGACGCAACGTGCGGCATCCGTACAGTCGACCGAAAGCGGCCCGTCAAGTTCCTCGACGACGCAATTAGCGTCAACAAGGTCAACATTTCCAAAATTCCCAACATTAACCGCCATGGCTATATTAATAAACGACGGGGCTTCTGTGCGCTGATGCGCTTGGTACTGTCGAGATATGTATGGCCTTGGTACTGTGTACAGAAAAGAGGTCTGAAAGTACGCTTGACGTTGTACTAGTACTCAATTTATCAAGGTAACTTGAGCTATGCGCTCTTCGCTTGTCGGGGCAGGCTGCCTCTTTTTGTGGTTGGTTGCTCGGTGCTCTTGGTGACCTTCAGTGCTTGAGGTTGATGTTGTAGCGCTTGACGAAGACTGGTGGTTCTTGCAGTACGTGGGGTGTCGTTGATGGACCCGCGCAGTGCAGCCTTCGAACGCACATATCAGCTCGTCCTTCTTGATGTCGTCGTTCTTGCTGAACTTGGCGTGGTGCCAAGACACGTCCGACCGACGCATGCTTTCTTTGTTGCGTTTCGTCCCGTGTCCATCGGCCTGGATGGTAACGTGCTTGCAGCAAACCAGACGCTGCCGGTTGTTGAAGCGTTTTCGTCTTGGATTAGTTTCTGGCGGCACGCGTGAAGCTGTGTTTTTGGACCACGGCCAAGCAAGTGCGCCATCTTCAACCGTTGCCCGAACCGCAGTTTCCGTTTTAGCCAGGCAGCAACTGTCAACGTTCAAGACCCATGATCCAAGCTCATTTCCAATGAAGTCGCCAACAAAGCTCTCCTTAGCTATTCTTTTTATCCCACCCACCAGTCCCTTCTTGGGCGGCGGCGGCCTCCCAACACGAAGCTTACCCTTCTCCCCCACG